>NC_057804.1:28169858-28469858 GCF_018294505.1 Triticum aestivum | reverse complement strand
AATTTGGGTTCATTTGAAGGATGTCGAAAAAAAACTCCTTTCGGACGGGGCCTTCACTCCTACCCGAACGTTCTCCGGAGAATGAGGTCAATTTATTGCCATCTTCCGAATGGCCTCAAATTTTTCAAGTGAGTTGGTATGCCCACCCCCACACTCAATCCAAAAATTGAACGTATTTGGACACCAAAAGCATGTTGCGTCACGTCCGGGAAGTGCAATATGATATTTTCACCAGAAAAATTGTAGAAAATTCATAAAGTGGAAAAAAGCCACGAAACTTGTCATGCACACTAGTCATTATGGTAGAACACTATGAAAAAAATTGGGTTCATTTGAAGGTTATCGAAAAAACTCCTTTCGGACGGGGCCTTCGCTCCTACCTGAATGGTCTCCGGAGAACGAGGTCAATTTTTTGCCATCTTAAGAATGGCGTCAAGTTTTGCAAGTGAGTTGGTATGCCCACCCCCACACTCAGTCCAATAACTGAACGTATTTGGATACCAAAAGCATGTTGCGTCACGTCCGGGGAGTGCTATATGGTATTTTCACCGCAAAAATTATAGAAAATTCATAGAATGGAAAAAAGCGATGAAACTTGTCATGCATACTAGTCATGTTGGTAGGACACTATCGAAAAAAATGGGTTTGTTTGAAGGTTGTCGAAAAAAAACTCCTTTCGGACGGGGCCTTCACTCCTACCCGAACGGTCTCCGGAGAACAAGGTCAATCTTTTGCCATCTTCAGAATGGCCTCAAATTTTGCAAGTGAGTTGGTATGCCCACCCCCACACTCAATCCCAAAATTAAACGTATTTGGACACCAAAAGCATGTTGCGTCACGTCTGGGAAGTGCTATATGGTATTTTCTCCGGAAAAATTATAGAAAATTCATGAAGTGACAAAAAGCCACGAAACTTGTCATGCATACTAGTCATGATGGTAGAACACTATGAAAAACATTTGGATTCATTTGAAGGTTGTCGAAAAAAACTCCTTTCGGACGGGTCCTTCACTCCTACCCGAACGGTCTCCGGAGAATGAGGTCAATTTTTTGCCATCTTCAGAATGGCCTCAAATTTTGCAAGTGAGTTGGTATGCCAACCCCCACACTCAATCCAAAATTGAACGTATTTGGACACCAAAAGCATGTTGCATCACGTCCGGGGAGTGCTATATGGTATTTTCACCGGAAAAATTGTAGAAATTTTTTAAAGTGGCAAAAAGCCACGAAACTTGTCATGCATGCTAGTCATGATGGTAGAACACTATGAAAAAAAATTGGGTTCATTTGAAGGTTGTCGAAAAGTGCATGGAGTGCCAAAATGATAAAAAAGAAATAAGATAAGATAGTAATAAAGTGATCTGTTGCTGCCCGAACAGTTGTGTAAAGTCACATCACATTATTACTATCTTATCTGGCAGAGTGCACGCACGCGACTATTTAAGTTGGTCGGGGGGGGGGGTCCTTCGACGCACGAGGTGGGACTAAACAAGCGTCCCTCCCACCCCCCCCCCCCCCCCCCGCGTCGTGACCGCTAACATGGCAAAAAATGCTCAACTATCCTTGCAGGCCGCAACTGTACGTAATCGGTCCGGCCCGATCAAGCCGGGCGGCGAAAGAGCCGGCCTTTCGGCCCAGGTCTGGCCTGCAGGACGGTTACAACGGGGCAATGGCGGGACACGGCGAGTTTCAAATGAGTTCGAATGAGTGGTGGAAGGCAGCTATTTAAGCTGGTCATGGCGTCGTTCAGCTGGCGAGGTGGGACTAAACTTTAGTCCTGACCCCCGCGGAATCTGCCCCCGCACCACCAGGACCGCCAATGGGCTGGCCCACGGGCGCCGTCGCGCACCGTCACTGGGCTAGCCAATGCGCGCCGTCCAGGACATTTTAGTTATTTGTGTCAAAAATAGTATTGAGTTTTTTGTTATAATTTAAAACTAAGAACTCACATATTTCAGTTTTGTTTGTTATATTTTTGTTTTGTTTACTATTGTTATGTGCCTTTCGGTATCGTTTAATAAATGTTCCACAATTATGAAAAAACACTATTTAATATAGAATTTATTAAGTATTTATATTATATTAGTAATTCTATTTTTATTATTTATGTAATGTTCATTATTTAATTTTTATGTGCTTTTCATTATCGGTTAAAAAATGTTCCGTAATTATTAAAAACACTATTTAATCTACAATTTATTAACTATTTAAATTATACATATATGAAAAGTTTACTATTGTTATGTGCATTTTGTTTTTGTTAAAAAAGTTATATAATTATTAACAAACACTATTTAATCTAGTATTGATTAAGTATTTAAAATCTATTTATATTATTACATAATTTTCCTTATTTATATTATTTAAAATAATATAGGTACTAATAATGTGATTTGAGTGCGGTGAGACTAAACTTGCGCAAAGTGGCAAACGAAAAAATGAGATAGGTACTAATGATGTGATTTTAGTTTACACTGGCAGCACAGCAGTGCCGCCCCTGGCAGCGTAAAGTCAAATCAAATTATTACTAACTATCTCATATGGCAGAGGGCACGAACGCGGCTATTTAAGCCGGTCGGGTGGTCCTTCGACGCGCGATGTGGGACTAAACAAGCGCCCCTCCCGCCTCCCCCCGCGTCATGACCGCTAACGAGGCAAACAAAAATGCCCAAATATCCTTGCAGGCCGCAACTATACGTAATCGGTCCGGCCTGATCAAGCTGGGCGGCGAAAGAGCCGGCCTTTCGGCCCAGGTACGGCCTGTAGGACGGTCACAACGGTGTAGTGGCGGGACGCGGCGAGTTTCAAATGAGTTCAGATGGCTGGTGGGAGGCAGCTATTTAAGCTGGTCGCGGCGACGTTCGGCGGGTGAGGTGGGACTAAACTTTAGTCCTGACCCCCACGGACCCTGCCCCCGCACCACCGGGACCGTCAATGGGACGGCCCACACGCAGGGTCCATCAAAAAGTGCACCGTCAGTGGGCCGGCCAACGCGTGCCGTCCAAGACATTTATTAGTTTTTTTAGTTATTTGTGTCAATAATAATAATGAATTTTTTGTTATAATTTAGAAGTAGGAACTAACATATTTAAGTTTACTAAAAAATAATAATGAGTTTTTTTGCTATAACTAATAATTTATGAAATGTTTAATAATTATTTGGAAAACACCCTTAAAAATTGTACATATATGTAAAGTTTACTACTGTTATGTGCATTTTATTATCGTTTAAAAAATGTTCCATAATTATAGAAAAACACAATTTAATCTAGAATTTATTAAGTATTTAAATTTAAATTTAAATTCTGCCGAGTCAGAAAAAACGCACTTCGGAGCTGGCCTCCTTCAGATCTGATCAGTGCTGGTTGCATAGGTGGTACGAGGTGGCATACATAAATGTCACCCAATTTTGTCTTGCAGTGGGCATGCCCATCGTAGGACCCCACGCAAGATTGGAACGAATTCAGGCACCAAACGCACGTTGTGTCACACCCAGTCAGTGTTTTAGGAGGGCTTCGCCGAGAAAACCCTACGAAATTCGTACGGTGTCAAAAAATGATAAAAACTTGCACGCATGATACCCCTGGTGATGCAGGCATGTTTAAAAAGTTTAGGGTCAACTCGCTGAGTCAGAAAAAATCGCACTTCGGAGCTGACCTCCTTCAGATCCGATCAGTGTTCGTTGCATAGGTGGTATGAGGTGGCATGCATGAAATGTCACCCAATTTTGGCAGGCAGTGGGCATGCTCATCGTAGGACCCGACGCAAGATTAGAACGAATTCGGGCACCAAACGCACGTTGCGTCACGCCCTGTCAGTGTTTTAGGTGGGTTTCGCCAAGAAAACCCTACGAAATTCGTACGGTGTCGAGAAATGATAAAAAATTGCACGCATGATGCCCCTAGTGATGCGGGCGTGTGCAAAAAGTTTGGGGTTACCTGGCTGAGTCCGAAAAAATGCACTTTGGAGCTGACCTCCTTGAGATCCGATCAGTGCTGGTTGCATAGTTGGTACGAGGTGGCATGCATGAAATGTCACCCAATTTTGGCAGGCAGTGGACATGCCCATCATAGGACCCCACGCAAGATTAGAATGAATTCGGACATCAAACGCATGTTGCGTCACGCCCGGTCAGTGTTTTAGGTGGGCTTCGCTGAGAAAACCCTACGAAATTTGTACTGTGTCGAGAAATGATAAAAACCTGCACGCATGATGCCCCTGGTGGTGCGAGCGTGTGCAAAAAGTTTGGGGTCAACTGGTTGAGTCAGAAAAAAATGCACTTCGGAGCTGACCTCCTTCAGATCCGATTAGTGCTGGTTGCATAGGTGGTCCGAGGTGGCATGCATGAAATGTCACCCAATTTTGGCAGGCAGTGGGCATGCCCATCGTAGGACGCCATGCAAGATTAGAACGAACTCGGGCACCAAACACATGTTGTGTCATGCCCGGTCAGTGTTTTAGGTGGGTTTCACCGAGAAAACCCTACGAAATCCATACAGTGTCGAAAATGATAAAAACTTGCACGCATGATGCCCCTGGTGATTGATACGTCTCCAATGTATCTATAATTTTTTATTGTTCCATGTTGTTATATTATCATTCTTGGATGTTTTACAATCATTTTATAGTCATGTCATATTATTTTTTGATACTAACCTATTGACATAGTGCCTACTGCTAGTTGTTGTTTTCTCCATGTTTTTTACATCGTAGGAAATCAATATCAAACGGAGTTCAAACACAACGAAACTCCTTGAGGATATTTTTTGGGCCAGAAGAAAGCTAGTGAGCCAAGGAAGCACCTGGGGGCTGCTCGAGGGGAGCAGCACCCACCAGGGCGCGTCAGGAGGCCCAGGCGCGCCCTGGTAGGTTATGCCCACCTTGGGTGCCTCCTGAACCGCCTCTTTGCTCTATAAATACCCAAATATTCTAGAAACCCTAGGGGAGTCGACGAAATATTGATCCAGCCGCCGCTGAGTCCAGAACCACCAGATCCAATCTAGACACCGTCATGGAGGGGTTCACCACTTCCATTGGTGCCTCTCCTATGATGCGTGAGTAGTTCTTTGTAGACCTACGAGTCCGTAGTTAGTAGCTAGATGGCTTCCTCTCTGTCTTCATTATCAATACAATGGTCTCTTGGAGATCCATATGATGTAAGTCTTTTGGCGGTGTGTTTGTTGGGATCCGATGAACTTTCAGTTTATGATCAGCTCTATGTTTTTATCCCAGAAAGTTATTTGAGTCTTCTTTGATCTCTTATATGCATGATTGCTTATAGCCTCGTATTTCTTCTCCGATATTTGGGTTTTGTTTGGCCAACTTGACCCATTTATCTTGCAATGGGAGGTGCTTTGTAGTGGGTTCGATCTTACGGTGCTTGATCCTAGTGACAGAAGGGGAACCGAGACGTATGTATCATTGCTACTAAGGATAATAAGATGAGATCTATATCTCCGCAATAGATAAATGGATCTTGTATACATCATGTCATCGTTCTTATTGCATTACTTTGTTTTTCCGTGAACTTAATACACTAGATGCATGCTTGATAGTGGTCGATGTGTGGAGTAATAATAGTAGATGCAGGCAGGAGTTGGTCTACTAATCTTGGACGTAATGCCTATATAATGATCATTGCCTGGATATCGTCATGATTATTTGAAGTTCTATCAATTCCCCAACAGTAATTGTTTTCTCACCGTTTGCTATTTTTCTCGAGAGAATCCACTAGTGAAACCTACGCCTCGGGTCTCTTTTCATCATATTTGCCTTTGCGATCTATTTTCCCTTGCATTTATTTTCGGATCTATTAAACAAAAAATACAAAAATACCTTGCTGCATTTTATTTGTTCCGCGATCTATTTATCCTATCTACCACTTTTACCTCACGTTATCTTGCCCACTTGAGGCACCATACCAGAAAGGGATTGACAACCCCTTTAACATGTTGGGTTGCGAGTATTTGTTTTTTGTGTGCAGGTGCTGTTTACGTGGTGTGAGGAGGTTCTCTTACTGGTTCAATAACCTTAGTCTCATCACTGAGGGAAATACCTACCGTCGCTATACTGCATCATCCCTTCCGACGTAGGTCTTTGGGGAAATACCGACGTAGTTCTAGCAGACATCAAAAGGAATTTCTGGCGCCGTTGCCGGGGAGGATCTTCAACATCAACCAGGTTCCTAATCACAAATCTCATCTCTTCGCAATTTACATTTTTTGCCATTTTCCTCTTGTTTTCCTCTCCCCCACTTCACAAAATTTGCCGTTTTATTCACCCTCTTTTTCGTTCATCGTTTTCTTGTCAGATCTCTTTTTGAGTGCAATATTGTTGCGTAGTCATCTTGACTCAAGAGAACACCAAGTTGTATGATTTCTCAAATACCAACAACAATGATTTTATTAGAACTCCGATTGCTCCTCCCGCCACTAGTGCGGAGTCTTGTGATATTAATACTGCTTTGTTGAATCTTGTCATGAAAGATCAATTTGTCGGTAGTCGCATCCCATCTTAACACATTCATGGAATTATGCGATATGCAAAAGAAAAAAGATGCGGACAATGATGTTGTGAAGTTGAAATTATTTCCATTTTCTTTGCGAGATCGTGCACCAATTTGGTTTTCTTCTTTGCCTCGTAACAGTATCGATTCTTGGAACAAGTGCTAAGATGCTTTTGTCACTAAGTATTTTTCGCCCGCAAAAATTATTTCCCTTAGAACCCAGGTCATGAATTTCAAGCAACTTGAACATGATCATGTTGCACAATATTGGGAAAGGATGAAATTGATGCTAAGGAATTGGCCAACTCATGGGTTAAATCTTTGGATGATCATAGAATTTTTTTATGCGGGATTGAATTTTGTTTCTCGTAATCCTTTAGATTCCGTCGCGCGGGGGGGGGGGGGGGGGTACGTTTATGGAAATTACTTTGGGTGAATCTACTAAATTGCTAGATAATATTATGGCAAATTACTCGCAATAGCATATGAAAAGAGCTCCTACTAGTAAAAAAGCCAATTCGGTAGAATAAATAAATTCTTTGAGTGAAAAAGTTGATGCTCTTATGAAGTTGGTTGCTAATAAAAATGCTCCTATTTATTTTAATGATGTGCCTTTGTCCACTTTGATTGAGAAAAATAGTGATGCCATAGATGTGAATTTGGCTCGCGAAATAATTTCAACAACAATGCTTATAGAGGTCATTTTAATCCTAGGCCCTTTCCTAGTAATTCCTCCAATGTATCTATAGTTTATGAAGCATTCATGCTATTATATTATCTGTTTTGGATGTTTATGGGCTTTATTATACACTTCTATATTATTTTTGGGACTAACCTATTAACCGGAGGCCCAGCCCAAATTGTTGTTTTCTTGCCTATTTCAGTGTTTGGAAGAAAAGGAATATCAAAAGGAGTCCAAATGGAATGAAACCTTCGGGAGAGTTATTTTTGGAACGGAAGCAATCCAAGACACTTGGAGTGCACGTAAGGGAAGCAACGAGGAAGCCACGAGGAAGGAAGGCACGTCCCCACCCTCGTGGGCCCCTCGAGGCTCCCTTGACCGACTTCTTTCGCACATATATGTCCATATACCCTAAACACATCGAGGAACACAATAGACCGGGAGTTTCGCCGCCGCAAGCCTCTGTAGCCACCAAAAACCAATTGGGACCCTGTTCCGGCACCCTGTTGGAGGGGGAATCCTTCACCTGTGTCCATCTTCATCATCCCGGCGCTCTTCACGATGAGGAGGGAGTAGTTCACCCTCGGGGCTGAGGGTATGTACCAGTAGCTATGTGTTTGATATTTCTCTCTTGTGTTCTTGATTTGGCACGATCTTGATGTATCGCGAGCTTTGCTATTGTAGTTGGATCTTATGATGCTTCTCCCCCTCTACTCTCTTGTAATGGATTGAGTTTTCCCTTTGAAGTTATCTTATCGAATTGAGTCTTTAAGGATTTGAGAACACTTGATGTATGTCTTGCATGTGCTTATCTGTGGTGACAATGGGATATTCACGTGATATACTTGATGTATGTTTTGGTGATCAACTTGCGGGTTCACCTTGTGAACTTATGCATAGGGGTTGGCACACGTTTTCGTCTTGACTCTCCGGTAGAAACTTTGGGGCACTCTTTGAAGTACTTTGTGTTGGTTGAATAGATGAATCTGAGATTGTGTGATGCATATCATATGATCATGGCCACGGATAGTTGAGGTGACATTGGAGTATCTAGGTGACATTAGGATTTTGGTTGATTTGTGTCTTAAGGTGTTATTCTAGTACGAACTCTATGATAGATCGAACGGAAAGAATAGCTTTGTGTTATTTTACTACGGACTCTTGAATAGATTGATCAGAAATGATAACTTTGAGGTGGTTTCGTACCCTACAATAATCTCTTCGTTTGTTCTCCGCTATTAGTGACTTTGGAGTGACTCTCTGTTTCATGTTGAGGGATAGTTAAATGATCCAGTTATGTTATTATTGTTGAGAGAACTTGCACTAGTGAAAGTATGAACCCTAGGCCTTGTTTCCTAGCATTTCAATACCGTTTGTGCTCACATTTATCATTAGTTACCTTGCTGTTTTTATAATTTCAGATTACAAATACCTATATCTACTATCCATATTGCATTTGTATCACCATCCCTTCGCCGAACTAGTGCACCTATACAATTTACCATTGTATTGGGTGTGTTGGGGACACAAGAGACTCTTTGTTATTTGGCTGCAGGGTTGTTTTAGAGAGACCATCTTCATCCTACGCCTCCCACGGATTGATAAACCTTAGGTCATTCACTTGAGGGAAATTTGCTACTGTCCTACAAAGCTCTGCACTTGGAGGCCCGACAACGTCTACAAGAAGAAGGTTGCCTAGTAGACATCAAGCTCTTTTCTTGCGCCGTTGCCGGGGAGGTGAGTGCTTGAAGGTATATCTTTAGATCTTGCAATCGAATATTTTAGTTTCTTGTTTTATCACTAGTTTAGTTTATAAAAGAAAAAAATGGAATTAGGTTTGCCTCATACGATTCATTTTTTTAATATCTTTCGTGAGAATGATGGAAAGGAAAATTATGATCAAGTGCTAGAAGAAGAAGTATATAAAATGTTTGGCACTAAATCTTTGAATGATGAGCATGATTGCAACGTTGTTAGCATGAACTCTTTGAATATCCATAGTACTAATGATGATTGCACTAGTCATGATGAAAATGTCTCTTATAAGCATGTCAATTTTGTGGAGTGCATAGAGTTTGCAAATACGCACGAAATAGGGAAGATAGATTTTGCAAGAGGCATAAGTATTTAGAAACTAAATGGTTGCAATAAAGGCTAGATGTGAGTGCTGAAAATTTAAAATTTCTTTACCGTACTTGTGAACTTTGCAATGAACATGGTCATTTAAATCTCCGATGCAAATTGTTTCATGATCGAATCATGTCCAAAAATTGTGATGACTTGATTTCCCTTGCACATTATAATGAACTTAGTTTGCTTTTGGGTTATGAAGAATTGAAACGTTTAACTATGCATATTCCAGAATATGACCTTAAGAAATTCCTTGATATTGATCTAGAGGAAATTTATATGTATTGTGCGGTGAATTGCATTGAAAATCCTTATATTGCCAATCACATATAGAAAAGAAAGCAAATAGGATATGAAGAGAATACTAATGAAAGGGAAGAGACTTCCAAAAATCCTCCTATTATTTCTTATGACGAATCAGGTAACGAGGAGGAGCTTTCTATTCAACCAATCTCATTAATAAGGAGCTCGAAAAAGAAGGTTCAACGCACACATGATGTGAAGAAAAAAAGGAGAAGCAAAGGTATAAAGGTATCCCTCCAAATGATGTTTCTCCTAGTACTCATTGTGATGATGATAATTGCTATACTATTGGTGATATCCATACTATTAATGATGAGAGTGATTATGCTTATGATATGAAAAGGCCCAAGCTTGGGGATGCTATGTTTGATGAGAATGACATGTTTGAGAATATATTTGCTGCAATTAATGTTTGTCCTAAGCTTGGGGATGCTACGTTTAATGAAGATGATATTTTTAGCCTCCCAAGTTTTGATGAGCAAATTTATTATGATGATAGCATGCCTCCTATTTATGATGGTTATATTGATGAAAGTGGGTTTGGAAGAGTGTCAACTTTAGGAAGTAATGATCCCACTATTTCCGAGGGTGTTGAATCTTATAATATTTATGAAAGTGGATTTGGAGAGGTCATGACTTTATTTAGTGATGAATCCACTATTTCGGAAGAGGTTTCAATCGATTATGATGAGAACAAAGTTGCTACTTATGATGATTATTATGATGAAACTTATGCTATAAAAAGTAGTGATGATTATATTTATAAAACTTGTCATGATTATGATTACCCTTTTTCTGAACATTACTCTTTTAATATGTAAACAATTTATAGTATTCGAGTCTCTTATGATACTCCCACTATTCCGAATAAGAAGAATTTTGCTTATGTGGAGAGTGGTAAAAATTCTATGCTTGTAGATCATGAAAATAATGCTTTATGTTATGGTTATATTGTTGAATTCATTCATGATGCTACTGAAAATTATTATGAGGGAGGAACATATGCTTGTAGGAATTGCAATAATATCAAGTCTCCTCTCTATGTGCTTAAAATTTTGAAGTCATGCGTGTTTAGCCTTCCTATGCTAGTTGATTATTGTTCCCATAAGTTGTTTGATCACAAGATCCCTATGCATAGGAAGTGGGTTAGGCTTAAATGTGCTGGTCATATGCTTCATGATGCTCCCGTAATGTTTAATTCTTATCTTTTATGTGAGCATCATTGCCATCATTATGCCTAGCTAAAAGGCATTAAAGAAAAGCGCTTGTTGGGAGACAACCCAATATTTACCCCTACTGTTTTTGTGTGTCCACATGATTATGCTACTATATTAATCTTGTTTTATAGCTTTTGTTTCAATAAAGTGCCAAGTAAGACCTTTAGGATAGCTTACGGTGATAGTTGTGTTGATCCTGCTGAAAATCAGAAACTTTTGCACCCAGTAAATTAGTTTTGATAATTCACACAAACTTTCTTTTGATATAATTCTTTTTTATATGGATTGGTACACAAATTTCTTAGTACTTCCTAATTTGGTAGAATTTTAGAGTTCCAGAAGTATTTAAATGATACAGATTACTACAGACTGTTCTGTTTTTGACAGATTCTGTTTTCTATGTGTTGTTTGCTTATTTTGATGAATCTATGAGTAGTATCGGAAGGTATGAACCATAGAGAAGTTGGAATACAGTAGATATTACACCAATATGAATTTAGAATGAGTTCACAACAGTACCTAAGTGGTGATTTATTTTCTTATACTAACGGAGCTTACGAGTTTTCTGTTGAGTTTTGTGTTGTGAAGTTTTCAAGTTTTGGGTAAAGATTCGATGGACTATGGAATAAGGAGTGGCAAGAGCCTAATCTTGGGGATGCCCCGGATGGAATCCCCTCTTTATTCTACATCCATCGGTAACTTTACTTGGAGCTATATTTTTATTCACCACATGATATGTGTTTTGCTTGGAGCATCATTTTGTTTTATTTTGTTTTGCTTGTTGTTTGAATAAAATACCAAGATCTAAAATTCTTAAATGAAAGAGAGTCTTCACATAGCTACATAATTATTTAACTACTCATTGATCTTCACTTATATCTTTTTGGAGTAGTTTGTCATTTACTCATGTGCTTCACTTATATCCTATGAGTAAATAGTTGAATGAGTTGAATGTCATAAATCTAAAATTATACATGTTTCATATGCTTACCCCATTGGGAGTAATGACTTCACATCTAAGAAGTAGGGGTGGTAAGTTTATTGAAGGTTAGCAACCATTGTATTGGTCACTTGAACAATTCATGAAAGAATATTGAAGGAAGAGAGATTTCACATATAAATATACTATCTTGGACATCTTCTATGATTGTGAGCCCCATTAATTATTTTCAAACCTGAGCAAGTTAGTTGAAATTGGACAAGGAAGACAACATAACGATTTACGCTTGGGTATATTTGTATAGAAGTTATATTGTTATAGATCCTCCAACATGTGGTGCTTGCTGCTTAGAATCCTTTGCTAGCCAAAATATCTATACTAAGCGGCGATACTGCTTGTGCATCCAAATCCCTTGAACCAAGTTTCTTCCATGAGTGTCCACCATACCTACCTATATGTGGTATTTACCTACCGTTCCAAGTAAATTTGCATGTGCCAAACTCTAAACCTTCAAAGGAAATTTTGCTTTGTGTGCTCGAACAGCTCATGTATCAACTAGGGCTGTCTGTATCTTCGATGTTAGGTAGGTTATTCTCACGATGAGTGGACTCCGCTCATCATTCACGAGAAACATGTCTGGTAACTGGGATGCCTAGTCCCGTGATCAAAAGATCAAAATCAAATCAAAATAATTGCAAGCTAAACTCCCCCAGGATTGTTGTTAGTTGGTGGCACTCGTTGTTTCAGGCAAGCCATGGATTGATGATTGTTGGTGGAGGGGGAGTAAAAACTTTACCATTCTGTTTGGGAATCGCCTATAATGTGTGTAGCATGGAAGGTATCGAGATCTCTCAGTTGTTATGTTGCCAATGAAAGTATATCGCTCAAAATATTATTTATCTCTATTTCAAAATCGAGCTCTAGCACCTCTGCAAATCCCTGCTTCCCTCTGCGAAGGGCCTATCTTTTACTTTTATGCAAGAGTCTGTAGTATTCCTTCTCATTCCAACCTACTCTTTAGTTGGCAAGCATCATGTGATATGGAAAGATCTAAGCATATATGGCCATTCAAATATATTTGATCATGAATTATTACTGTTGACAATTATCTATATGATAAGTAAGTTGGGAGGCGAAACATTAAGCCCCTATCTTTCTCTGTGTTCGATCGATGCTATTTGTTCTACAAATATGCTTTGAGTGGTAGCAATCATGGAAGACTATATGATAGTTGAGTATGTGGGATTTGCTAAATCAAAGCTCTTACATAGACCCTTCCTGAAAATAAATTGCAATTGTTTGATGATTGAGAACATAGTTTGCTGGTTTTCAAGAAAGTTTATGGTCTTTGCTTTAACGTTTGAATAGCTTGTTACTTGATCATGAGAAGTTTTATGAGATGAGCTACTGTTATGACATATAATGATGCTAGAAAAAGTGATTGAAATTATCATTGATCAAACTTATACACCTGTTAGCATTCACACTTCATAAATTCTTTCTTTTATCATTTACATACTCGAGGACTAGTAGGAATTAAGCTTGGGGATGCTGATACGTCTCCAACGTATCTACAATTTATGAAGCATTCATGCTATTATATTATCTGTTTTGGATGTTTATAGGCTTTATTATACACTTTTATATTATTTTTGGGAATAACCTATTAACCGGAGGCCCAACCCAAATTGCTGTTTTCTTGCCTATTTCAGTGTTTCGAAGAAAAGGAATATCAAACCGAGTCCAAATGGAATGAAACCTTCGGGAGAGATATTTTTGGAACGGAAGCAATCAGAGAGACTTGGAGTGCACGTAAGGGAAGCAACAAGGAAGCCACGAGGCTGGGAGGCACGCCCTACCCCCTGGGCGCGCCCCCACCCTTGTGGGCCCCTCGAGGCTCCCCTGACTGACTTCTTTCGCCTATATATGTCCATATAACCTAAAACATCGAGGATCATAATAGATCGGGAGTTCCGCCGCTGCAAGCCTCTGTAGCCACCAAAAACCCATCGGGACCCTGTTCCGGCACCCTGCCGGAGGGGAGATCCTTCACCGGTGGCCATCTTCATCATCCCGACACTCTCCATGACGAGGAGGGAGTTGTTCACCCTCGGGGCTGAGGGTATGTACCAGTAGATATGTGTTTGATCTCTCTCTCTCTCATGTTCTTGATTTGGCACGATCTTGATGTATCTTGAGCTTTGCTATTATAGTTGGATCTTATGACGTTTCTCCCCCTCTACTCTCTTGTAATGGATTGAGTTTTCCCTTTGAAGTTATCTTATTGGATTGAGTCTTTAAGGATTTGAGAACACTTGATCTATGTCTTGCATGTGCTTATTTGCGGTGACAATGGGATATTCATGTGATCTACTTGATGTATGTTTTGGTGATCAACTTGCGGGCTCACCTTGTGAAATTATGCATAGGGGTTGGCACATGTTTTCGTCTTGACTCTCCGGTAGAAACTTTGGGGCACTCTTTGAAGTACTTTGTGTTGGTTGAATAGATGAATCTGAGATTGTGTGATGCATATCGTATAATCATGCCCACGGATACTTGAGGTGACATTGGAGTATCTAGGTGACATTAGGGTTTTGGTTGATTTGTGTCTTAAGGTGTTATTCTAGTACGCGCTCTATGATAGATGGAACAGAAAGAATAGCTTTGTGTTATTTTACTATAGACTCTTGAATAGATCAATCACAAAGGATAACTTTGAGGTGGTTTCGTACCCTTCAATAATCTCTTCGTTTGTTCTCCGCTATTAGTGACTTTGGAGTGACTCTCTGTTGCATGTTGAGGGATAGTTATATGATCCAATTATGTTATTATTGTTGAGAGAACTTGCACTAGTGAAAGTATGAACCCTAGGCCTTGTTTCCTAGCATTGTAATGCTGTTTGTGCTCACTTTTATCATTAGTTACCTTGCTGTTTTTATAATTTCAGATTACAAATACCTATATCTACTATCCATATTGCATTTGTATCACCATCTCTTCGCCGAACTAGTGCACCTATACAATTTACCATTGTATTGGGTGTGTTGGGGACACAAGAGACTCTTTGTTATTTGGTTGCAAGGTTGTTTGAGAGAGACCATCTTCATCCTACGCCTCCCACGGATTGATAAACCTTAGGTCATCCACTTGAGAGAAATTTGCTACTGTCCTACAAACCTCTGCACTTGGAGGCCCAACAACGTCTACAAGAAGAAGGTTGCGTAGTAGACATCAGTAATTCCTATGGTATTCCCACCTAAAATAATAATAGAAACACCTCTGATATTGAGAATAATATTAAAGAATTTATCAATACGCAAAAAGATTTCAACACTTTGATAGAAGAAAAGTTTAATAAAATTGATGATTTGTCTAGAAGTGTTGATAGAATTACTCATGATGTAGAAACTCTCAAGATGAAAATTTTTGTGCCTAAAGTTGAAGAACCAATTAAAGCTCTTTATGTTTCTATGGATGAAAGTAAGAAAAGAACCGCTATGCTTAGAGCTAACAGAGAATATTTAGAAAAGGCGTTTTCTAGTGATTACTATCATTAAAGTGATGAAGATCTTAAAGTGATTGGTGTTTCTTCTATTGATTCTTTGTTTAGTAAATTTAAGATTGATGAAAAAGGGACTGGAGAAGAGTCAACTTTAGTTAGAAGGCGTCCCTATGATTCGGAGGGTGAAAATGTTGTTGAAAAAATAGATAAAAGTCGGTTTGAAGAGGCCAAGACTTTAACTAGTGATGTGCACACTATTTTGGATTACAAAGACTTTAATTATGATAGTTGCACTTTGGTTGATTGTATTTCTCTGTTGCAATCCATGATAAATTCACCCCATGCTTATGAACAAAATAAAGCTTTTACTAAACATATTGTTGATGCTATGATGAACGCTTTTGAAGAAAAGTTGGAATTAGAAGTTTCAATTCCTAGAAACTTGCATGATGAGTGAGAACCTACTATCAAAGTCAAGATTAAAATTTATGAGTGTTTTTATTTATGTGACTTGGGTGCTAGTGTTTCTACTATTCTGAAATCTTTATGTGATGTGCTTGGTCTTACAGATATTGAAGAATGCTATTTGAATTTGCACTTAGCGGATTCTACTATTAAAAAGCCAATGGGAAGAATTAATGATGTTCTTATTCTTGCAAATAGTAATTATGTTACCATATATTTTATTGTTCTTGATATCGATTGCAATCCGTCTTGTCCAATTATTCTTGGTAGACCGTTTTTGCATACTATTGGTGCCATGATTGATATGAAAGCAGGCAATATTAAATTTCAGTTTCCATTAAGGAAGGGAATGGAACACTTCCCTAGAACAAAAATTAGGCCACCATATCATTCAATCATGAGGGCATCCTATGGATCTAGAACCAAATATAACAAAACTTAGATCCTACGCGTTATGCCTAGCTAGGGGCGTAAAACTATAGCGCTTGTTGGGAGGCAACCCAATGAAAAAAATTTATTTTTGCTTTTTACTTTCTGTTCTTGAGTGTTAGCACAATTATTCTACTGTTATGATTGTGTTTTTTGTGTTTTAGTTAGTGATTGTGCCAAGTAAGACCTTTGGGAAGACTTGGGTGAAAGTTTATTTGATCTTGCTGAAAAACGGAAACTTTTGCGCTCACGAGATTCTTTGTCATTTTTACATAAGAGTGATTTTAAGTTCATTCGTTTTTAAGAGGATTAATATACAAATTCCTCACGTCCAGAAATTAATTTCATATTTTTCGAGTTACAGAAGTATTCGAAATTTTCAGATTTCTACAGACTGTTCTGTTTTTTGACAGATTCTGTTTTCTTTGCGTTGTGTGCTTGTTTTCATGATTCTATTGTTTTCTTTGATGAGTTTTTGCCATAGAAAAGTTGGAATACAGTAGATATAATGCAAAAACAAAATAAGAATAGGTTTGCTACAGTACTTATAATAGCGGTTTGGTTTCTTATACTAACGGATCTCACGAAGGTTTTGTTTGAGTTTTGTGTGATTGAAGTTTTCTAGTTTTGGGTTATCTTACGATGGATGAAGGAATAAGGATAAGCAAAAGACTAAGCTTGGGGGTGCCCGAGGCACCCCAAGATAATATTCAAAGAAGTAGTGTCGGTGTCAAAACCGGCGGATCTCGGGTAGGGGGTCCCGAACTGTGCGTGTAAGGCTAAGGGTAACAGGAGGCGGGGGATACAATGTTTACCCAGGTTCGGGCCCTCTCGATGGAGGTAATACCGTACTTCCTGCTTGATTGATCTTTATAATATGAGTATTACAAGAGTTGATCTACCACGAGATCGTAGAGGCTAAACCCTAGAAGCTAGCCTATGATTATGATTGTTGTTGTCCTACGGACTAAACCCTCCGGTTTATATAGACACCAGAGGGGGGCTAGGGTTACACAGAGTCGGTTACAGAGAAGGAGATCTACATATCCGAATCGCCAAGCTTGCCTTCCATGCAAAGGAGAGTCCCACCCGGACACGGGATGAAGTCTTCAATCTTGTATCTTCATAGTCCAACAGTCTGGCCAAAGTATATAGTCCGGCTGTCCGAGGACCCCCTAATCCAGGACTCCCTAAGTAGCCCCTAAACCAGGCTTCAATGACGATGAGTCCTGCACGCAGATTGTCTTCGGCATTGTAAGGCGGGTTCCTTCTACGAATACTCCCTAGAAGATTTTGAACACAAGGATCGTGTCCGACTCTTCAAAACGAATTCCACATACCACCGTAGAGAGCAAAATATTCCACAAATCTAATATGCTGACAACTTTTCATAGCGTAACACCACGCCGCGGCCCAGTTATTACGAACCGTTTTTCCCAGCCTGCCACTACACGTGTTGCGAGCCAGTTTTATTGGCACGTCTTGTCGAAGCAGATATCGTGTTCCCCTTATCACGGGATTCTCATCAATACGGGTGTGGGTAACCCAACCGTGCTTTGTTAGTATGACTCCTCGATTTTAGGCAAGTTCCAAACGGGCACGTGGAGGGCACTTGATATTCACCCTCTTTATAAAGGGGCCAATGCCTGTCCTTTTCTTCCCACGCTCGATCCTTCCCCTCCCCTACCTCGAGTTCCAACACCCAAGGCTCAGGCTAAGCGCTTTGGACCTTCAACCAGGTCCGGATTCAACCTTCAAGGCTAGTGGACGGCCTCCTCTGTCACAGAGGAGGACATCAAGAAGCTTAGGGAGGCCAGGTATCTGACCGCCAAAATCCCGCACAGGTTGCCTGCTCAAGGGCAGGTCATCCCCACTCCCGAGCCCAACGAGAGTGTCATATTTATTTCCCACTTCCTCCGAGGGCTAGGCTTTAGTCTTGATCCCTTTGTTAGAGGGCTCATGTTCTATTACGGGCTAGATTTTCATGATCTAGCTCGAGATTCCATCCTTCACATCTCGTTGTTTATCGTCGTGTGTGAGGCCTTCCTCCGCATCACCCCACACTTCGGCTTGTGGCTCAATAACTTCAATGTGAAGCCGAAGATGATCGATGGGTGACACGCAGAGTGCGGAGGTGCCATAATAAGCAAAGGCGCCGACGCCCTATGGCCAAAGGGTTCCTTCCCGGAGGTGTCCGACTTATGGCAACGGGAGTGGTTTTACATCACAGCTCCTCGAGGTACAAAGCGAGCGGCCGCACATGCCTTCCGCCCCAAATGGCGTCATGGGTCAACAAGGGGCTGGACTGGGGGCCAGCTAATGACATGCTGACATTGCAAAGCCGCATCCGAGATCTCCTCAAGAGGGATGTCAGTCTTGTCAAGGTAATGCAAGTAATGCTAGTTCGTCGGGTCCTGCCCTGCCAACATCGATCTCTCCGTATGTGGGAGTTCAGCCCGGAAGGACCGCGAACTATTCAAAAATTCTTTGGCGTGACGCTCGAAGAGATGTATGGATTGTTCTTGGGATCACGAATAAAGTGTCCGGACACCACCGAGGATGCGGGTCTCAACTGCAACCGTCCAGATACCCAAGTAAGTAATTCCGCGACCGAACATGCCATTTTTATATTTGTCACAACATCATTTTGAAAAATTGCTCTCGACCAGGACTGGATAAGAAAGGCGGAGAGGATCAGGTGTTCGGCCCCCCTTCCCGAAGGCTCACCGGACCCTGTACTAACCAGGATGCTTGAGTGCGCACCATATCATGTGCCATCAGGAGAAGATGAAGGGAGGAATAGAGAAGCCGAAAGCGGGCTTCATACCTTACACATCCAAACCGGGGGAGTAAGTGCCTCCGCGAAGGAGGATAATCGGGGGGGGGGGTGAATCTAGAATCCCCTCTCCTCACGGGAAGAAAAGGGCCGCCTCTGAAGACTTGGAAACGGAGGTTTCCAAACAAGGGAAGAAACCTTCGCCAGGGGCCCTTTCCCCAGAGGGCGTACTTACCGCACAACGCCGTCAAGGGGGCCAACCCTCCACCGAGCTATAAGTGAACAAAAGTACTTTGGTAAATATATCCTGCTTCATCTCTGAGAATAATAACCGAGACATATATCTTGCAGTCCGGCTCATAGCCGTTCTCAACAAAGTTCGTCTTCGGGGGATCTTCTTCCGGAGATGATGGAGAGCGAAACGCCTGCTCCTGCCTCCCCGCCTAATAGGGCGGACGACCCCGAGGTGTCTTCACGGAAGATTTCTCCTGATCCGCCAAGGCTAGAAGGTTAATCTTCGGCCGCCCGAAGTCCGGAGTATTCGGCTCCCAAGGAGAGCAACAGAAAGAGTCCGGGATTGTCCGACACACAACCGAACACACTAATGGGTCTTCTGGAGCAGGCGGCTATCTCAGAGGCACATCGTACCTTAATGGGTACGGTGGTTGATAGGATTTCATCCGCAAAAAGCGGGTTGAATTAAGCTTTTACGAGCCCGCGAAGAGGCTTTGAGGTACACAAAGTAATATGTATATTTTCGGCTGTACCGCACACACTAGGTGTGCTCCTTATAGTTAGTAGCCCCTGAGACTCTGGTTGCCATCCAGAGGCGGCAAACAGAGGATCATAGTCCCAAGTAATGACCGTGCTGCTTTTATTTGCAGGCAGCTGAAGGTCCGGCGGCAGACCAGACTGTTGATTTTGCCGAATTGAGCCGGCAACTTGAAGTGACGGATGTCGACATCACGCTTGTGAACAAGCAGCTTGACGAGGCACAGGGTATGTATTTTCGGGTGGTCAACTAATATTAAGAGGATCATGATGCTAGTATCTATAATATGCTGTGATTGCAGATGGAGCTACCGCCGTGGAGACCCTTCGGGCGAAACTTGCCCGAGCCAAGGAACAAGCCAGGAGAAGTGATGCGGCCGCCCTAAAGGCGGCTGAAGAGTTAAAAGCCGAACAGGCTGCTCATCGCCAAAGCGAAGATAAAATAGCCAAGATGGCTGTTGAGCTGAAAGATGCCACCGACCGATATGAGCTCCTTGAAAAGGAAAACCAAGCAAAAGTGGCTGACCTAAAGAAGGCCTTGGAAGCAGCCAAGGAAACTCGCTCTGAAAGCAGAGCGGCAAGGGAGGAGCTTCGTCAAGCTGGAGATATCACGGCTGGGAAGCCCTTTCTGTTGCGGACGAAGTTCGGAGATCCGAAGTATGCCCCTCTGGATCTATTATGGAGTGCTATGGATGCATACTTGGACTTGGCAAAGAGTGTTGTTGATGCGACTGAAAATTTCAAAGATCAGAAAGATCATGAGGTGGAAAGGTTGTTCTGGTCGCAGTTCAGTGCTCCAAACCGTCCACTGCTGTTAAATGAACAAATGGCTGAGTGGGCCGAACTCGGTTGTCCGGTCTTGCCATGAGGTCTATCGTGGATTATCTTTGCCGAAGGGACCAAGGCTGGATAGTTATTTTGGCTTAGTGCAACGATTCGTTGGTGCTGTGTCGCATATCGACGCTGTAAAGAGGTCGACGTGCATAGAGGGTGCACGGATGGCTCTTGCCCGTGTTAAAATATATTGGGCAGGGATGGAGGCCACCGCTATTGCAACCCGGGGTCCGGCCGGAGGCCAGGACCCGGCCGAGCACTATTTTGAAGAAGTCCTAGAAGGCGCCCATTTAATAGAGGCTCAGTGCTCGAAGAGTACAATGTTCGAGTGACATGTATCTTGATTGTAAAAACAATGCTATTTTGATTATAAAGGCTGTGTTTATACTTTTGACCGAAAGTATTATAGTGTCTCCTGTGCGGCCATTTATGTATGTATGTATATAACCTGAATGTTTGCAGTTATCGGCTTCAGCCCCCACACATATAATGTGGGGTATTCGGTAAGGCGCATAAGCACACTTGATCCAACGTCTTGGTCCATTAAGGAGGTGATAGCGCGGCGAACAACTCAATCGGACTATTATAGCTTTAACACTTTCACTTAGCCATAGGAGTTTGATGGTGGGGCTACTATATAGCCCCTGGTACTTCCGCGTTCATCCGAATTTGGTGCGCGTACGTACATGACCGGTAAATTGGTCCTTCGTTAATGCGGAGGAATCGCGAAGATTCCGCTAAGTCATCGAGTGGTTGACCAGTCTTGCGCTTTATCATGACAGTCAGTTTTCGGCTTTCTCTACTGAGGTGCTCACCCAGATGAACCGGGGCACAATCGCAGTAGTTCTCCTGGTGCCACCTTAGCCGATAGAGCGGAACATAAGGTAGCAAAACATGGGAGCCGGGCAAACCCAACTATTGACCCAAGACATGATTCGGAGCTGATGCATATAAGGCCAAACTCGCGACGCCGAACACTCCCTAAGGTATTCGGACTTTAAAACATATACCGGGCTGAGTAACGCCGTCGATAATGAGCCCTCAATTTCCAGATACATGCATTAGTCTGGCGTGACGAAATGCCAATATCGCCAGCATCCCTCTCGGTTGCGTTGAGTGCCCGGAGGGTGTAAAGCAATAAGAGACACTAAAAAAGGTTTACACAGGGTCTTAATCTAAAAAGAAACCTTTGAGCGGGGCCCTGCTACACGTTTGCACCTTTGTCTCCATTGTGCCATATCCTGGAAGGATGTAGCACGATGATTATCTATAAAAAAGAAAAACCCGGGTGAGAGACTTCATGCAAAAAGTTGGTTATTCTGAACCATGAAAATACATTCTATTATTGTATTAATAGGGTCAAGCCGAACTATGGGCCTTTTTACATGCGGGCAACCCCTAGCATCACCTATGGGGGTATATCCATCGACCCAAGCTCAGGTTTATCTAGGCTGCTACAACTAGTGGTGCGCCGGACTTGTCTAACCATGTCCATGGTCTTGACGACCGATCATTTATTCTGGTTGGAGAGGCCGTTCGGTGTTCGGCTGCTAGAGCCGCCACATATTCTTCCGCACGTAAGGAACGCTTTGTATTTCCGCTAACTATGATGACACCACGTGGACCGGGCATCTTAAGTTTAAGATAAGCGTAATGTGGTACCGCATTGAAACGAGCGAAGGCCGTGTTTCCGAGTAGTGCATGATAGCCGCTTCGGAATGGAGCGATGTCGAAGCTTAATTCTTCGCTTCGGAAGTTGTCGGGAGAACCGAATACAACCTCTATTATTAGAGAGCCCATGCAGCGGGCCTCTACGCCTGGTATTACTCCTTTAAAGGTAGTATTGCTCTGGTTGATTCTTGACGGGGCTATCCCCATTTTGCGGACAGTGTCCTGATATATCAGATTAAGACTACTGCCGCCATGCATAAGGACTCGGGTGAGATGGTATCCGTCAATTATTGGGTCGAGCAACAAGGCAGCCGATCCTCCATGCCAGATACTAGTCGGATGATCCTTGCGGTCAAAAGTGATCAGGCAGGCCGACCAAGGGTTGAATTTGGGGGCGACGGGCTCTACAGTGTATATGTCTCGGAGTGCGCATTTGCATCTCATCTTTGGTATGTGAGTTGCGTAAATCATGTTCACTGTTTTGACCTCTGGTGGAAATTTTTTCTGTCCCCCAGTATTCAGTTGGTGAAGCTCATCCTCGTCTTCACTTGGTGTCTCCCTCCCCTTGTGTTCGGCATTTAGTTTGCCGGCCTGCTTGAAGACCCAGCATTCTCTGTTGGTGTGATTTGCAGGTTTTTCGGGGGTGCCATGAATCTGACATAATCTGTCTAGAATCTTGTTTAGGCTGGACGGTCCATCTCTGCTGCCTTTAAATGGCTTTTTTCGTTGACAGGGTCGAGAGCCACTAAATCTGGCATTGACCATCATGTTGTCTGGTATGTCTTCATTATTTCGACGCTTGTTTTTATTGCGTCGCGGCTTCCCGTTGCCATCCCTGACTTCGGATGTGCCTGGGTCGCTGGTGCTGCTGCAGGCCAACCAGCTGTCCTCGCCCGCCCAGAAGTGGGTCATTAGGCTTGTTAGGGCCGCCATTGTCCTCGTCTTTTATTGGACGAGGTGCCTGGCGAGCCATTCATCTCAGATACTGTGCTTAAAAGCCGCTAAGGCTTGGGCGTCGGGGCAGTCGACGATTTGATTCTTCTTAGTGAGAAATCTGTTCCAAAGCTTACGGGCTGACTCTCCGGGTTGTTGGATTATGTGACTTAAATCGTCTATATCCGGAGGTAGGACATAGGTCCCTTGAAAATTGGCCCTGAAAGCATCCTCAAGTTCCTCCCAACTTCTAATTGAGTTTTCGGGGAGGCTTTTGAACCAATGCCGAGCTGGTCCTTTCAACTTGAGGGGAAGATATTTAATGGCGTGGAGATCATCTCCGCGAGCCATGCGGATGTGAAGGATAAAGTCCTCAATCCAGACCTCGGGGTATGTCGTTCCGTCGTGTGCCTCTATATTCACGGGTTTAAATCCCTCTAGAAATTCATGATCCAGCACCTCATCGGTGAAGCACGGGGGGTGCGCGGCACCCCTATATTTGGATGTGTCATGGCATGTGTCGACGGTTGTTGTGTTCGGTGTTGATTCCGAGCTGGTATTCGATCAATATGATCGTTTTGGTGGCTGTGATCTTGCGCCGGAGCATGCTTCCTAGATCCATAGATGGACCTGGCCATCCCGGCTTTTTTGTCCAGGAGCTCATGTAAATCGTGTGCTGACTTGTGTATGGCATCATTAGCCGCCCTGTCGCGGCCACGGGGTGGTCGATACGGTGGGTCGGCCGTATTATTTTTCGGCAGAATCAGCTCTATGGCCTTGTCGTCGAATTCGGGCAGCAGCTTGTGCTTTGGGTAGCTCTTTGTGTGGCGATCGCCACCATATTTTGCTTTGTGTCGAGCACTTTGTTCCATCTGCGGTTGAGCATATCCTGCACGGCCTTAAGCCTTTGCTTCTACTTCTTCAAGCTTCTCGCCGTGGCGATAAGCCTTCTATTGAGGTTCTCTTGTTCCAAGTGTTTTTACGGGATGATGAGTGCATTGTCGTCTGGACTGTTCTCCTCTCCAGAGACAGGTTGATGAGTTTTACCCTCGGCATCACCGTGATCGCACAGCGGCTTCAGACTATGTTCGTCGTCCCCTGGCTCGTCATTCTCCATCGCTGGGTCCACGGGGTTGTCGTTTCCTTTGGAGTTGACCGGGGTATTATTTCTTCTTGTGCTGTTATCGCTGTTTTTACTGTGGCGGGACTTAGAGCGGCGCCTACGTTGTCGCTTTGGTTGCTTCTCGAGGGGATTATCCTCCGTTGCATCCTTCCGTTCCTCGCCGTTGTTTTCTTTGGGTGTATCCACCATGTATATATCGTATGATGAGGTGGATGTCCAGCGCCCTGTGGGCGGTGGTTCCTGTTCATCTCTAGCATCGTCATCCATACCATCGATGTCTTCGGAGTCAAAGTCAAGCGTGTCATTTAAGTCATCGACAGTGGCTACCAAGTGGGTGGTGGGTGGGAAATGAATTTCTTTGTCGTCTGCTTCCCAATCGAGCCGGACATAGTTCGGCCAAGAATCTCCTGACAGAGAGAGAGAGAGAGAGAGAGAGATCTCGGTGAATTTAGCACGTCGCCCAAGGGTGAGTGCTGAAAGATATCAACAGAGGTAAACTCCATGATCGGCGCCCAATCAAAGTCGATGGGCACGGATGCGCGTGGTTCGGAACCTATGGCCGGAGACGAGTCCGAGGGTCCGATGACACAGATTTCTTTGGAGGTGAAGTCTGTGTTCGGCTCTAGCGCCCATGAGTGTACGGCCTCCGTGGCGGGGTCTATCCACCCATCCTGGGATGGCGCAATCTGCTTCGGATCTAAGGTCGGGGCAGCTGTAGGTGCGTTCTCCTGAACAACGTCTGATGGCAGATCTAAGTCATGCTCATCGTGACTATGCGGCGCACCAGTCATGGGCTCGAATCCGTTGAAGCTCAAGTCTCCGTGGATGTTGGCAGTGTAGTTCAAGCTTCCAAACCCGACCTGATGGCCAGGGGCATAGCTATCGATCTACTCCAGATGGCCAAGCGAGTTGGCCCGCAGTACGAAGCCGCCGAACACGAAGATTTGTCTGGGGAGGAAAACCTCACCCTGGACCGCGTCATTGCAAATGATTGAAGGAGCCATCAAGCCTTATCGTGATGACATAGTGGAACTCTCAATGAAAGCACCAATGTCGGTGTCAAAACCGGCGGATCTCGGGTAGGGGGTCCCGAACTGTGCGTCTAAGGCTAATGGTAACAGGAGGCGGGGGACACAATGTTTACCCAGGTTCGGGCCCTCTCGATGGAGGTAATACCCTACTTCCTGCTTGATTTATCTTCATGATATGAGTATTACAAGAGTTGATCTACCACGAGATCGTAGAGGCTGAACCTTAGAAGCTAGCCTATGATTATGATTGTTGTTGTCCTACGGACTAAACCCTCCAGTTTATATAGACACCGGAGGGGGGCTAGGGTTACACAGAGTCGATTATAGAGAAGGAGATCTACATATCTGAAGCGCCAAGCTTGCCTTCCACGCAAAGGAGAGTCCCACCCGGGCACGGGACGAAGTCTTCAATCTTGTATCTTCATAGTCCAATAGTCCGGCCAAAGTATATAGTCCGGCTATCCGAGGACCCCCTAATCCAGGACTCCCTCAAGTAGCAAGCAACTAAGCTTGGGGATGCCCCCGAGTGTCATCCCCGCTTTCTTCTAACGATCATCAGTATTTTACTTGAAACTATATTTTTATTTGTCACATGATATGAGTTTTGCTTGGAGCGTCTTGTATGATATGAGTCTTTGCTTGTTTTGCTTTGTGTTTTAAGTGTTGAATCCTTGTAGGACACACCCTTTTTAGAGAGCCAAAAATTATGCTATGCTTGCTCCTATGCTTCACTTAAATTTTTAGAGCCATGGATTTTCTCTAGTACTTCACTTATATCTTCTTGAGGACGGTGTGCTTTGTTAATTTTGAAGAAATGCTCTCATGCTTCACTTAGATTTATTTGGGAGTTAGTAAATTTTGAAGAAATTATCTCTTGCTTCACTTAGATTATTTAGAGAGAAAGAAAAAAATTATGCTCACGATCTTCACTTATATTTGTTTGAGCTTATCAAAAGCAACATATGAAAATAGTCCCAAAGTGATAGATATCCAAGGAGGATATAATAAAAACTTTCATGAAGATCAGTGGAAAAAATAAACTTGATCCTTAGTAATGGTTTTGAGATCTGACGATATAATATGTGAGTCATGTTGATGAGTAACTGTGCTTTAGTAAGAATATTGATGTTAAGGTTTGTGATTCCCGATGCAAGCACGAAAGTCAATAGTTATGCAATGAAATTTATATCATACTTATGGTGCATTATTCGGTGTTACTTATGCTTAATGCTTGGGTATGAGATTTTTCGCTTTTTGGTTGGTCGCTTCTCAATATTTTTGCTAGCCTTCATTTTGCACTAAGTATGACCACTACTTGTGCATTGAAAACCCTTTAAACCAGTTTTTGCCTTCCAAGTCCACTATACCTACCTATGTGCGGTATTTCCATGCCGTTCTAAGCAAATTTGCATGTGCCATCTCTAATGTTCAAAATAAATTTCTCTTTTGTGTGCTCTACTACTCGTGAGGCGGTAAAGAGTAGCCAATATTTTCCATGCTAGATGTGTTATTCTCACGATGAGTGTTTATTCACTTGTCATTGCACGAGAGTATGTCAAAGGTACTAGGGATGCCCAGTCCTGAAATGAATAATGAATTTACTTTATGTTATCAAATAATAAATTCCTTGGGAAGTGTTGGTATGGATGGCACCCGTGGATACGACTAGCCATGGAAAGTGAAAGTTATGGTGGAAAAAGGAATAAACTTTATTTTCTGTTTGGGAACTGCCTATGACGTATCTAGCATGGAAAGTGTTGGGATGCTCCAAGTCGTTTTCGTTGGTAGGAAAAGTATGCCTCTCAAAAATAAATCTTTATCTCTCAATTTGAGCTTTGAGGTCTGACACCTCTACAAATCCCTACTTCCCTCCGCGAAGGGCCTTTCTTTTACTTATGCAATTTTTATTTTGAATTTGAGTCTCCATCTTCTCTTATAAAGCACCAACTAAGGGGCACTATGATCGTATTTCAGCATTGGGTGTAGCTAATATTCGAGTGTGTTTCATGATGGGCTAGGGATAACTTGCTTTAGTGTTGATATTTTGAAAAACATGGTTGCCTGTTGGTATGCTTGAGTATTAAAGTCTTCATGTCAAAACTAGACTATTCTTTGAATCATATAAAAGTCCATATGTCCATGCTATAAAGAAAAGAATATGATAAAGATGTTAGGCGGCATTCCACATAAAAACTTCTGTTTTTATTATTTACCTACTCGAGGACGAGCAGGAATTAAGCTTGGGGATGCTGATACGTCTCCAACGTATCTCTAATTTTGATTGTTCCATGCTGTTATATTATCATTTTTGGATGTTTTACAATCATTTTATAGTCATTTTATATCATTTTTTGGTAGTAACCTATTGACATAGTGCCCAGTGCTAGTTGATGTTTTCTGCATGTTTTTGACATCGCAGGAAATCAATATCAAACGGAGTCCAAACGCAACGAAACTCCCGGAGGATTTTTTTGGGCCAGAAGAAAGCCAGTGTGCCAAGGAAGCACTTGGGGGCTGCTCAAGGGGAGCAGCCCCCACCAGGGCGCGCCAGGAGGCCCAAGCGCGCCCTAGTGGGTTGTGGTCACCTCGTGTGCCCCCTGAACCACCTCTTTGCTCTATAAATACCCAAATATTCCAGAAACCATAGGGGAGTCCACGAAATATTGATCCAGCCGCCGTAGAGTCCAGAACCACCAGATCCAATCTAGACACCGTCATGGAGGGGTTCACCACTTCCATTGGTGCCTCTCCTATGATGCATGACTAGTTGTTTGTAGACCTACGGGTCTGTAGTTAGTAGCTAGGTGGCTTCCTCTCTCTCTTGATTATCAATACAATGGTCTCTTGGAGATCCATATGATGTAAGTATTTTGGCCGTGTGTTTGTTGGGATTTGATGAACTTTGAGTTTATGACCAGATCTATGTTTTTATCCAAGAAAGTTATTTGAGTCTTCTTTGATCTCTTATATGCATGATTGCCTATAGCCTCATATTTCTTCTCCGATATTTGGGTTTTGTTTGTCCAACTTGATCTATTTATCTTGCAATGGGAAGAGGTGCTTTGTAGTGGGTTTGATCTTACGGTGATTGATCCCAGTGACAGAAGGGGAACCGACACGTATGTATTGTTGCTACTAAGGATAACAAAATGAGACCTATATCTCCGCAATAGATAAATGAATCTTGTCTACATCATGTCATCATTCTTATTGCATTATTCCGTTTTTCCATGAACTTAATACACTAGATGCATGTTGGATAGCGGTCGATGTGTGGAGTAATAGTAGTAGATGCAGGCAGGAGTTGGTCTACTAATCTTGGACGTGATGCCTATATAAGGACCATTGCCTGAATATCATCATGATTATTTGAAGTTCTATCAATTGCCTCACAGTAATTGTTTTCCCACCGTTTGCTATTTTTCTCAAGAGAATCCACTAGTGAAACCTAGGGCCCCCGGGTCTCTTTTCATCATATTTGCCTTTGCGATCTATTTTCTCTTGCATTTATTTTTAGATCTAGTAAACCAAAAATACAAAAATACCTTGCTGCAATTTATTTGTTCCGTGGTCTATTTAACATATCTACCACTTTTACCTCACATTATCTTGCCTACTTGAGGCACCGTACCTGAAAGGGATTGACAACCCCTTTAACATGTCGGGTTGCGAGTATTTGTTATTTGTGTGCAGGTGTTGTTTACGTGGTGTGAGGAGGTTCTCCTACTGGATCGATAACCTTGGTCTCATCACTGAGGGAAATACCTACCATCGCTATACTGCATCATTGATAATCCACAAGTATAGGGGATCGCAACAATTTTCGAGGGTAGAGTATTCAACCCAAATTTATTGATTCGACACAAGGGGAGCCAAAGAATATTCTTAAGTATTAGCAGTTGAGTTGTCAATTAAACCACACCTGGATAACTTAGTATATGCAGCAAAGTATTTAGTAGCAAAGTGAAAGGATCGATATAGTTGACTAGAGGGGGGGGGGTGAATAGGCAACTAACAATTTTTAGCTTTTCTTTACCAAATTAAACTTTGCATCAAAGTAGGTTGTCTAGATATGCAACTAGCTGAGCAACCTATATGATGCAACAACAACAAGCACACAAGCAAGCACATGATACAACACAAATAACCTTGCACAAATAAAGGCACAAGATAACCAAGAGTGGAGCCGGTGAAGACGAGGATGTGTTACCGAAGTTCCTTCTTTTGAGGGGAAGTACGTGTCCGTTGGAGCGATGTGGAGGCACAATGCTCCCCAAGAAGCCACTAGGGCCAACGTATTCTCCTCACGCCCTCACACAATGCGAGATGCCGTGATTCTACTATGGGTGCCCTTGAAGGTGGCGACCGAACCTTTACAAACAAGGTTGGGGCAATCTCCACAACTTAATTGGAGGCTCCTAACAACACCACGAAGCTTCACACAATGGACTATGGCTCCGTGGTGACCTCAACCGTCTAGGGTGCTCAAACACCCAAGAGTAACAAGATCCGCTAGGGATTAGTGGGGGGAATCAAATTTCTCTTCGTGGAAGTGTAGATCGGGGCCCTCTCACCCAATCCCAAGCAAATCAACAAGTTTGATTGTCTAGGGAGAGAGATCGGGCGAAAATGGAGCTTGGAGCAACAATGGAGCTTAGGGTTGGAAGAGTTGGTCAACTAGAGGAAGAAGACACCCCTTATATAGTGGAGAGACAAATCCAACCGTTATCCACTTAACAAGCCCGCGACCTGCGGTACTACCGCCCCAAACAAGCGGTACTACCGCAATGACTCACGGTACTACCGCGGCGGACCGCGGTACTACCGCTACTATGGAAAGAGCTAGCCCAAGCCTGAGCCGCAAAGGCTGAGGGCGGTACTGCCGCTGACGCGGTACTGCCGCTCCCCCTTGCAGTACTACCGCAAGGAAGGATTGGACTAGCCTAGGAAGGGCGCGGATGAATAAAAATACATCCGTGCCAACTTCTGCTGAAAATCAAACAATGCAAAAATCCGACACGGTACTACCGCACATGGCATGTGGTACAACCGCGCAGGGAGCGGATGTAAAAAAATTACATCCGCCCCTACTTCCGCTCATGTTGCTGTGCCAGACCAGGACTCACAGTACTACCGCGCGCATGGGGCGGTACTACCGCGTAGGGCACGGATGTAAGAAATTACATCCGCCCCTACAGCCGCACGGGCGGCTGAGTCTGGTCTAAGGCCACGGTACTATAGCTCCTTAGGAGCAGTACTACCATGGGCACCTACGGTACTACCGCAAGAGCATGTGGTACTACCGCGGGGGCCTACGGTACTGTCACGGGCGGTTTTCCAATAAAAATATTTATTGATAAACCAGTCTTTTGAGTCCAGTATGAGAGAAATCCTCCTCACTGGTAGACAATTTCTTGATACAATAAGCCAGTAGCATAAAATATATTACAGGGTTGAACTGCGGTCGCTCAACCAAATTATTACAAGCACGCCAATAATCATACATAATGGCGGACATGACACAGTGGTGTGGAGACATACTACTGACTCATGGATAGGTTGGTGGTGGAAAAGCACAGCGGGAAGGGAAATACAAGACTCTAAGAATATCATTTCATCGAACGTCGAGGTGAGGCTCGATAAATTTATTTGGTAGAGGAAGCGGATATAAAACAGTGGCCAATTCCAGGGTCGCACGAGACTGACTGGGACTCCTCTAAGTGTCGAACTCGCTATCGAACTCTTCATCCATGAGATCGCCTTCGTCAGCATCTGGCCAAATCAACAAGCCAGTGAGTACTTTGAAAGTACTCGCAAGACAGTTCAGACGTAAGATATAACAAATGCGTGCATGGATGCAACATGATTAATTCCTTAATGCACAATAAATAAAATTGGCATAACGGGTAAGTAAAAAGGGAAACGGCGGTAGTCCGCCTGAAATTCCACAGAACATAAATAAGGACCGATCGGGTGTCTGAAGCGACGCCTCGAAAGGTGAACAAATAAAAATAAGGAAAATGATGCCACAGTCGAGCATCTTAGCGACACCACATAAAGGGCTTTAAAAGAAATGCCACGGTCGGATGTCTGAGCGACATCGCAGAAAGGGCTTTAAAAGTAATGCCACAGCCGGACGTCTGAGCGACATCGCAGAAGGGCTTTTAAAAGTAATGCAACAGCCGGACGTCTGAGCGACATCGCAGAAAGGGCTTTAAATGAAATGCCACAGTCGGACGTCTGAGCGACATCGCAGAAAGGGCTTTAAATGAAATGCCACAGTCGGACGTCTGAGCGACATCGCAGAAAGGGCTTTAAATGAAATGCCACAGTCAGACGTCTGAGCGACATCACAGAAAGGGCTTTAAATTCACCAGTAAACAATACTCATAATAAACATTCAATCCATGAGAATAAATGGGTTAGTCCATCCACAGGGATAGTCATTCAATCGGACTTAGCACTCATGCGATTCACCGGAGTCTCTGTCATCAAAGCTGACAATTGGTTAGGATAAGATGGAACGAAACTTGACATGGAAGAGATGATTTGGAGGCATATATGACTCTGCAGAGTTTGTACAAAATTTTTCCCAAAGTCAACGGATTTCCGTAGTCACGAAGGACTAGTTCCGTTTATGGTATTTCGGAAGAAAACACAGTTAACCGGTACACACCCATTCTACCTCTCGATGCTAGGAATCACCCTAGTCATCGTCCAAGAAAAACTTTTGAGACGGGGAGATCACAATCTCGAATAGCATGGGATCAAATTTATATACGCGCGCTCTAAGGGGTGCCCCCCTCTCGGTCCCAACCAGAAACACCCATGCCCCCTGACCGGATGACTGGCTTTAATCCAGGGCCATGGAACCATCATCACGGCCTCTCCTCTTTGGTGTGTACCATGAAAGTGGTTTGCAACTTACTAAACCATATTCCTTGCGGAAAACATGTGGTAGTACAAGGAAGGAAATGATAGGTACTGGACCGATATGGTTTGACACTGAAGTCACATAGTCTGGCGTAAGACTGGCATGCTACAACACTGCCATCGTACCCATCCTCATGCCAACACATGGCCATTCATATTCACATTCATCCACGTATGGATCATTGAACTCACTCACCTTATTATCACATAAAATAACGTTCATCGGTATGCTTACCAACATGCCATGAAACTAACTAAATGCAAAACATGCCGAGACACTCATCATATCAAAAGTTCAAACATGCTTGCCTGGTTCAGAGTAGTCGGAGCCTAGCTTGGTGAAGTTCGCGGCTCCGTCACCTCCTTCGGTATCTACGGTTTAAAGAAAATATATGCGCTAACGTAAATACCAAGGAGAGCACAGAAGGTAAACCAAATATTTTTCAAATAAACCTGATAAAAAACTAGACAAAATTTTAAAGAGAACAGAAAAAGAATCAATCAAAAATACTTTTCTAATTAAAAGTTATAAGGGTTTTTGTCCAGGGACTTATCTGTAATGAAACAGAAGATTTCCAGGGGCTAGTTTATAAAAACAGAAAACGCTTCGGTAGCGACTACGCCAGCCCGAAGAGAAAACGCATTTGGCAGTAGGCGTTTTCAGATAACGCTTCGTTTAGAAAGGACAGAGAGGCTGACAGCGGGTCCCACTTGTCATGTTTAAATTTTCAAATGGGAGGGACGAGGCTCGTCGGCGCCCGAGAGCTGCTGTGGTCGCCGGCGGCGATCCACGGCGAGGCATGGGGATCAGAGATTACCAATGTGCTCACCGTGTCCTTCCGCAAAGGTGGGTGGTGGTGTTGGTCGCCGGTGAGCACCACGTCGACGGCGGTCTCAACTCCGGCGGACGGTGGTTCGGGCGTGGATGGAGCTCGTCGGAGAGGGCTGCAAAGATTAAATTGAGATGGGGGTTAGACTACTGGGTGCAAGAGAGGGCTACGGACGAGGTTTGGGCGCCGGAGGTGGCCTCACCGAAGTGAATCGAGCTGGAGGCCGAGGCGGATCGGGGCGGCCGGAGCTGGGGAAGGAGACCTCCTCGAGGTCCCCCTAGTGGCCTGGCGGGGCTTTGGTGAGGAGTGGTGATGCTGCGTGCACGAGGGTGAGCTCGGGGCCCTTTTTATAGGCGGCCCGAGGCGGTTGCCGTGAACGGAGATTTTAGGCGAGCGATTACGGTGGCGCTGTGCTCGGCCGGGGTGGTTAGGGAGTCGAGCGTCATCACGGAGGTTCAATGGGTCCATTTTAGTGCTAAACTGGCCGGGGTTTGGGTGTTTGGGTCGAGCTCGACGGAACGGGGGTGGCGCGGGCCCGTCGGCGGCAGAGAGCGCGCTCCGTGCGTGCTGCGCCACGGCGACGGTGCCGCATGCGTGCGCTGGCACGGAGAAGGCCACGCGGAGCCACCAGAGGATTTGGGCGGTGCCGAACGGCGTTGCGCCGCCGTTCTCCTCCCTGTCGGCCGTTACGGGGAGCCGGCCGCCGCAAGACACGCCGGCGCAGGCGGGCCAGGGCGCCACCGACGCCAGGGTCGCGCCAAGTGCGCGTGTGAAGCTTCGGACAAGCAAGCGAGGCCGCGAGCAACGGGCCAAGTGCACTGTGGCCGCGTGACTGAAACTGTCGAAACTGAAAACTGAATTTAACTGAATTTCTGAAAGTGTAAGGAAAACAGTGCATGCAAGGTGTTCGACAGAATGATCCAGGCATGTAGGGATTTTTCCTTGAGCTGATTTTTGGTGGAGTGGCTTCTCATTTCTCAAATAGGCTGCCTGAATTTTGGTGGAATTTTTGGAGGAGTGTAGATATGAATTTCACCAAATTTGGCAAATCTGGTCCAAACTTGCAGAGACTGAATTTTGAAAAATTTGAAAAGAGGAGGAGTGGATCAAGATGGTTCTGGGTTATGGATGCTAAGGACAATCCAGGAGAATTGGTTTGAGGTCAAAACTCAAATGCAATAGGGCACTTGCTTTGAAAATCTCTCAGGCTCCAAATAATTTTCAGAATTGAATTGAGGGGGAAAAACAATTAGAGAAAAATCCAAAACTTGTTTGGATTAGTTGGGACAGAGAACTTAGGTTGATCACAAGGTGTAGGGGAGGTTTTGGAGGGGTTTTACCCTATGGGCAAAAATGCCAAGTCATGGTGGTTCCAAGATATGAAAATCCCAAATTTCATGGAGTTTCTTTTTAAAAGAAAAAGATTAAACTCCCAAAATAATTTTGAGAGAGAACCAACAGAGAAGAAGTTTCAAAAGGTCAAACACCAAAGTTTGAAGCAAGAATAAAAACCTTGCCAAAGGAAAGAAAGTTTCTTAAGAGGAAGGTTTTCTGGAAAATTTTAAATGGCCTCTTTTCAAAAACCACAAAGTTTTTGCTGAAAACCAAAGTAAAAATTTTGGAGTGTCACAACACCTACCCCCTTAGGAAAAATCTCGTCCCCGAGATTTCAGCTGATCCTTAAATAAGTGTGGATGCTCTGTCCGAAGAAAATCCTCGCTTTCCCAAGTTGCTTCACTGTCGGTGTGATTGCTCCACTAGACTTTGAAAAACTTGATGGTTTTCTGTCGGGTCCTCCTTTCAGACTCCTCTAATATTCTTATGGGACGTTCTCGATAAGTGAGGTCTGGCTGTATGTCAATGTTCTCATGAGATACTTGTTTCTCTGGGTTGCTTACGCACTTCCTTAATTAAGAGACGTGGAACACGTCGTGAATGTCGGACAAGTCTTCGGGTAAGTCTAGCTGGTAGGCTACAGTGCCTCTTCGTGCCACTATGCAAAATGGTCCAATGAATCTTGGTGCTAATTTTCCTTTAATCTTAAACCGTTGCAATCCTCTCATCGGGGATACTCTCAAGTATACGAATTCACCGGGTTCGAAGCTGACCCTACGATGTTTCTGATCATAATAACTTTTCTGTCGACTTTGAGCGGTCTTAAGTCGGTCCCTGATTAGCTTGACTTTTTCCTCGGCTTCTCTGAGCATATCTGGTCCGAAGATGCGGCTGTCTCCGGTCTCTGACCAATTTAACGGGGTACGACATCTCCTTCCGTATAGGGCTTCGAAAGGAGCCATTTGCAGGCTGGCCTGGTAACTGTTGTTGTATGCGAACTCGGCATATGGCAGGCTGTCCTCCCAACTGGTTCCATAGGTGAGGACACATGCTCTCAGCATGTCTTCTAAAACCTGGTTTACGCGTTCCGTTTGTCCATCAGTCTGTGGATGGTATGCGGTACTGAAGGCTAGTTGGGTTCCCAGAGCCTGTTGTAATTGCTCCCAAAATCTTGAGACGAACTGAGTGCCTCTGTCGGAAATTATAGTCTTCGGGACACCGTGCAGACAGACTATGCGGGAAAGATAAATCCTGGCAAGCCTCTGAGTGGTGTAGGTTGTCTTCACTGGAATAAAGTGTGCTACTTTGGTCAACCTGTCAGTGATGACCCATATGGCATCATTCCTGTGTCGTGACCGAGGTAATCCGACAATAAAATCCATCCCTATTTCATCCCATTTCCACTCAGGTATTTTGTTAGGTTGCAGTAGTCCGGCTGGTCTCTGATGTTCAGCTTTTATGCGTTGACATGAGTCGCAACATGCAATGAAAGCGGCTATGTCCCTCTTCATACCGTGCCACCAAAATCTTTCCTGAATATCCTTATACATTTTGGTTCCTCCAGGGTGGATCGAATATGGAGTGGTGTGTGCTTCAGTTAAAGCTTGCTGTTTAAGGTCTTCTATGTTTGGCACGCATAGCCTTTCTCCGTACCATAACATTCCTTCATTGTCTATGACAAATTCCGAGGCCTTGCCCATACTCAACTTCCTTTTAATTCCTTCAATGCTGGGGTGACCGGACTGAGCCTCTTTAATTTTCTCCACAAGGTGTGGTTGTATTTCCAAGTTTGATATGGTGCCTTCTGCTACCATTATCAAGTTGAGCTTGACAAATTCTTGATGGAATTCGGGCCTCAAGCTGTGCAGATAGTTCCCATCGGAGCTGGGGTTCCAACTCAGGGCATCGGCCACTACGTTTGCTTTCCCTGGATGGTAATGGATACCAACATCGTAATCCTTTACCAATTCTAACCAGCGGCGTTGCCGTAAATTTAGTTCTGGCTGCGTAAAAATGTATTTGAGGCTTTTGTGATCCGTATATATCTCACATCGATTCCCAAGTAGAAAATGCCTCCATTCCTTGAGTGCATGAATAACTGCTGCCATTTCTAAATCATGAGTGGGATAATTTTCCTCGTGTTTGCGAAGTTGCCTTGAAGCGTAGGCGACAACCTTGCCTTCTTGCATCAACACGCATCCGAGACCCTTTCTGGATGCGTCACAAAATACTTCAAAATTCTTGTGTATATCGGGTACAATTAATACTGGTGCTGTTGTTAATTTCCGCTTTAGCTCTTGGAAACTTTTCTCGCAGGCTTCTGTCCATTCAAACTTCTTATCTTTCTTGAGTAACTGTGTCATAGGCTTGGATATGGTGGAAAATCCTTCAATAAATCTGCGGTAATACCCTGCCATTCCCAAGAAACTTCGTATGTCTGTTACGCTGGCTGGTGACTTCCAGTCAAGTACGGCCTTGACTTTCTCTGGGTCCACCGCTATACCGTCTTGAGTCAGCACGTGGCCTACAAAACCTACTTGTCTTAGCCAAAATTCGCACTTGCTGAACTTGGCATACAATTGGTGTTTCCTTAGCTCTCCTAGTACAATCCTGAGATGTTCTGCGTGCTCTTCTGGTGTTTTGGAGTATACCAGAATATCGTCGATGAATACTACGACCAATTTGTCCATAAACTTCATAAATACTTTGTTCATGAGGTGAACAAAATATGCCGGGGCGTTAGTTAATCCAAATGGCATCACTGTGAACTCGTACAGTCCATATCTGGAGGTGAAGGCTGTTTTGGGGATATCTTCCGTTCGTACCTTCAATTGATGGTATCCTGACCTAAGTCAATTTTTGAGAATACCTTGGCCTGAGCAAGTTGATCAAACAAATCGTTTATCCTTGGCATCGGGTATTTGTTTTTGACTGTGACCATGTTAAGTGCTCGATAGTCGATACACAATCTCAGCGTTCCATCCTTCTTCTTGGCAAATAAAATTGGTGATCCCCAAGGTGAGGAGCTGGCCCGAATGTATCCTTTATCCAGTAATTCCTTTATTTGCTTCTTCAATTCGATCAACTCGGATGGTGCCATTCTGTATGGTGTCTTGTATATGGGGGTGGTTCCTGGTGCTAGCTCAATGCGGAATTCTATTTCTCGATCTGGTGGCATGCCTGGCAGCTCTTCAGGGAATACATCTGGAAATTCACACACTACTGGAACCTTGTTTAGCTCAGAAACGTCCACCTTATTTAATCTCGGTTGCCGGGGTCTTTTTCCTTCCTTGGCTGATACTCTTATTGTCTTCCCTTGGTGGTGTGTGAGAATCACGGTCCTGTTGAAACAGTCGATAAAACCTTTATTGGTGGTTAGCCAATCCATCCCTAGGATGACATCCAGTCCTTTATTTTCCAATACAATAAGATTTGCGTAAAACTCCAATCCTTCAAACTCAATGACCACATTCTGACAGTAATTCTGAGAAACTTGCTGAATCCCGGGGGACTTGATTATTATGGATTTCTCCAAAGGAAGCATCAAAAAATTATTTTGCAAAGCAAAACTTTTCGAGATGAAGGAGTGAGAAGCTCCAGAATCAAACAAAACCATTGCAGGTATTGTGTTGACAGGAAACGTACCGAGTACGATATCCGGAGCATTTTGTGCCTCCTCTTTGGTTACGTGGTTCAGATGACCCTTCCTGTGGTTATTGTTGGGATTGAAATTGTTTCGTTTGGGCGCTGAATTATTGCCGCCGTTGTTCGGCTTTGGGGTTGAGTTCCTTGGCTTGGGGCACTGTTTGGCATAATGCCCTTCTTCTCCACAAGCGTAACAAGTAACGCCGGGGCGATAGGTGAATTCCTTGTCCCTTGCATGAAAATTCTTGATTGGGTGTGAGACATTGGATGAGAATTTGGGTGTCCCACCCTTTTTAAAATCTATCTTGCTTCGGTGATTGCGAGTGTGATTAGTCTGGTCCCTTTTTCGCTTGCGGATATCTTCCAGACTGCGTCTCTCATTTTCCATAGTAATGGCCTTGTCCACCAGCGTTTTAAAATCAGGAAAAGTGTGCACGACCAGTTGGCATTTAAGTGCGGGCGCCAGACCGTCAAGGAATTTCTCCATCTTCTTGATTTCAGTCATACGCTCCTCATTGGCGTAGCGGGATAATAGGGTAAATTGACTGTTGTAATCTGACACTGTCATGTTCCTTTGTTTGAGGTCATCAAATTCTCTCTTCTTGATTTTCATAATACTCTTAGGAATATGTGCACCACGGAAACCTTCCTTGAAATCATCCCAGGTTATGTCATTTTCGTTGGGATGCATGTGCAGAAAATTCTCCCACCACGATGCGGCTGCTCCTGTGAGATAGTGTGGAGCATATAGTACTTTCTCGAGATCTGAACACTTTGCAATAATTAATTTCCTCTCCATATCTCGAAGCCAGTCCTCGGCTTCAAGAGGCTTGTCAGTGTGAGAAAATGTTTGAGGACGTGTCTTCTGTAGCTCAGATAACTTGGAATGTTGCTGATACTGTCCATGATGATTCCCCATGTTGATGACTTGGTTCATCATCTCGCGATGTTGTTGCTAAATCTGTTCATAAAGGCGGCACATTTGTGAAAGTGCCGATTCACTGCCTTGTTGGCTTGACTGTCCCTGAGTGAACTCATTGTTGGGTTGAGTATCATGAATTTCCTCTGGTGGAGTTGGCATGGAACGTGTCCAAGGACGAGACATTTTTCACTCTGGGAAAAGTATTTTTGTAAAACTCTTAAGAAAAGCGGAAAGAGTCGCAAAAATAAAACCATAAATGCATAAAGCTGGCAGATATTATTAAATACCCAGGCTTACTTAAGAAAAACAAATCGACTTGCGCACGGAGAAGGACTGCTCATTACATATCTTACACGCGGGCGGTAATTATACAGTACATCACTCAGGATATGCGTACATAATCCTGACATGTTATTAAGGCTAGTGCACTTCTCCAGATCCTACATGATGCGCAAACAGGCTACTTCTCACAGCCTATGCACATATCTTACAAAGTGGTACAATACACGGCAGCTAAGCGTACTCAGGCAGAGATGTTGACGATCTCCCTTTGCCCTGCCGAGGGCGAGGCGTAGCGAGGTTGGGGACTCGACTTCCTCCTCGCTAATGGGCTCCATACGTGTAGTGTTGCGCAGAGCGGGCGGAGCGGTTGCCAGGGGCGGAGCAACACGTACAGGAGTGGGCGCGAAGGTTGGTGTAGTGCGCGCTGGAGTGGGTGCAATGACTTGGTTAAATTCTTCGGTAGAAGGCAGGCGACGAGTAGGCGTAAAAGATGCTGATGACGAGACAAAAGTCAGTGGCGGAGCGATGGGTAGGAGCTCCCTCCTGTTGGCAGCACAGCCATGGACTGAGTCCATGCGGGTAGCTACGAAGTCATCCACCAGGTTGTCGAAGGCTGCCTCCAGGGCCCAGAGATACTCAATGAGCATCTCAAAAGCCTCGTCTCGTTCTCCTCTGGGGCAGGAGTATGCGTAGTGACAGGTGTAAGGTACATGGCACGGAAGATAACGGTAACGACGAGTCTTCATCACGGGAAGGACATCCCTGAGACGAGCTATCGCCTCGCGGGCTGCCATCTGCATAGCATGCCTCTCCGTAGGCATGGCTCTTCCCACGAACCGGAAACGGCGTAACTCACCACGCCCTCCCCTGAACTGCACCGCGGCCTGGTGCATGGTCAGACTGTCGTTGACTCGGTGCTGGTAGAGTGTGAAGACTGGGCGCACGGATGGCCCCATCGCGACCTGAACGATGGAAGAAAGAAGCTTGACGAACCCATCGGGCACGTTGGCGAAGGTCTGAGACTCGCAGCTGACGTCGGCCATCTACAAAAGTAGGCAAAATTCTGCAGGGTCAGATCATAAATTTATGCTGACTGACAGAAAATGACTACAATTGCAAAAGCATAAAATAGCCCTGTCATGCTAATAACTAATTAACGATCGCACCTAGTGGATTCCTATAGTCAGCCTAGCTCTGGTACCAAGCTTGTCACGGCCGGTTTTCCAATAAAAATATTTATTGATAAACCAGTCTTTTGAGTCCAGTATGAGAGAAATCCTCCTCACTGGTAGACAATTTCTTGATACAATAAGCCAGTAGCATAAAATATATTACAGGGTTGAACTGCGGTCGCTCAACCAAATTATTACAAGCACGCCAATAATCATACATAATGGCGGACAGGACACAGTGGTGTGGAGACATACTACTGACTCATGGATAGGTTGGTGGTGGAAAAGCACAGCGGGAAGGGAAATACAAGACTCTAAGAATATCATTTCATCGAACGTCGAGGTGAGGCTCGATAAATTTATTTGGTAGCGGAAGCGGATATAAAACAGTGGCCAATTCCAGGGTCGCACGAGACTGACTGGGACTCCTCTAAGTGTCGGACTCGCTATCGAACTCTTCATCCATGAGATCGCCTTCGTCAGCATCTGGCCAAATCAACAAGCCAGTGAGTACTTTGAAAGTACTCGCAAGACAGTTCAGACGTAAGATATAACAAATGCGTGCATGGATGCAACATGATTAATTCCTTAATGCACAATAAATAAAATTGGCATAACGGGTAAGTAAAATGGGAAACGGCGGTAGTCCGCCTGAAATTCCACAGAACATAAATAAGGACCGATCGGGTGTCTGAAGCGACGCCTCGAAAGGTGAACAAATAAAAATAAGGAAAATGATGCCACAGTCGGGCATCTTAGCGACACCACATAAAGGGCTTTAAAAGAAATGCCACGGTCGGATGTCTGAGCGACATCGCAGAAAGGGCTTTAAAAGTAATGCCACAGCCGGACGTCTGAGCGACATCGCAGAAAGGGCTTTTAAAAGTAATGCCACAGCCGGACATCTGAGCGACATCGCAGAAAGGGCTTTAAATGAAATGCCACAGTCGGACGTCTGAGCGACATCGCAGAAAGGGCTTTAAATGAAATGCCACAGTCGGACGTCTGAGCGACATCAGAAGGGCTTAAAATGCACAGTCGGGCAGAAAGGGCTTTAAATGAAATGCCACAGTCGGACGTCTGAGCGACATCGCAGAAAGGGCTTTAAATTCACCAGTAAACAATACTCATAATAAACATTCAATCCATGAGAATAAACGGGTTAGTCCATCCACAGGGATAATCATTCAATCGGACTTAGCACTCATGCGATTCACCGGAGTCTCTGTCATCAAAGCTGACAATTGGTTAGGATAAGATGGAACGAAACTTGACATGGAAGAGATGATTTGGAGGCATATATGACTCTGCAGAGTTTGTACAAAATTTTTCCCACAGTCAACGGATTTCCGTAGTCACGAAGGACTAGTTCCGTTTATGGTATTTCGGAAGAAAACACAGCTAACCGGTACACACCCATTCTACCTCTCGATGCTAGGAATCACCCTAGTCATCGTCCAAGAAAAACTTTTGAGACGGGGAGATCACAATCTCGAATAGCATGGGATCAAATTTATATACGCGCGCTCTAAGGGGTGCCCCCCTCTCGGTCCCAACCGGAAACACCCATGCCCCCTGACCGGATGACTGGCTTTAATCCAGGGCCATGGAACCATCATCACGGCCTCTCCTCTTTGGTGTGTACCATGAAAGTGGTTTGCAACTTACTAAACCATATTCCTTGCGGAAAACATGTGGTAGTACAAGGAAGGAAATGATAAGTACTGGACCGATATGGTTTGACACTGAAGTCACATAGTCTGGCGTAAGACTGGCATGCTACAACACTGCCATCGTACCCATCCTCATGCCAACACATGGCCATTCATATTCACATTCATCCACGTATGGATCATTGAACTCACTCACCTTATTATCACATAAAATAACGTTCATCGGTATGCTTACCAACATGCCATGAAACTAACTAAATGCAAAACATGCCGAGACACTCATCATATCAAAAGTTCAAACATGCTTGCCTGGTTCAGAGTAGTCGGAGCCTAGCTCGGTGAAGTTCGCGGCTCCGTCACCTCCTTTGGTATCTACGGTTTAAAGAAAATATATGCGCTAACGTAAATACCAAGGAGAGCACAGAAGGTAAACCAAATATTTTTCAAATAAATCTGATAAAAAACTAGACAAAATTTTAAAGAGAACAGAAAAAGAATCAATCAAAAATACTTTTCTGATTAAAAGTTATAAGGGTTTTTGTCCAGGGACTTATCTGTAATGAAACAGAAGATTTCCAGGGGCTAGTTTATAAAAACAGAAAACTCTTCGGTAGCGACTACGCCAGCCCGAAGAGAAAACGCATTTGGCAGTAGGCGTTTTCAGATAACGCTTCGTTTAGAAAGGACAGAGAGGCTGACAGCGGGTCCCACTTGTCATGTTTAAATTTTCAAATGGGAGGGACGAGGCTCGTCGGCGCCCGAGAGCTGCTGTGGTCGCCGGCGGCGATCCACGGCGAGGCATGGGGATCAGAGATTACCAATGTGCTCACCGTGTCCTTCCGCAACGGTGGGTGGTGGTGTTGGTCGCCGGTGAGCACCACGTCGACGGCGGTCTCAACTCCGGCGGACGGTGGTTCGGGCGTGGATGGAGCTCGTCGGAGAGGGCTGCAAAGATTAAATTGAGATGGGGGTTAGACTACTGGGTGCAAGAGAGGGCTACGGACGAGGTTTGGGCGCCGGAGGTGGCCTCACCGAAGTGAATCGAGCTGGAGGCTGAGGCGGATCGGGGCGGCCGGAGCTGGGGAAGGAGACCTCCTCGAGGTCCCCCTAGTGGCCTGGCGGGGCTTTGGTGAGGAGTGGTGATGCTGCGTGCATGAGGGTGAGCTCGGGGCCCTTTTTATAGGCGGCCCGAGGCGGTTGCCGTGAACGGAGATTTTCGGCGAGCGATTACGGTGGCGTAGTGCTCGACCGGGGTGGTTAGGGAGTCGAGCGTCATCACGGAGGTTCAATGGGTCCATTTTAGTGCTAAACTGGCCGGGGTTTGGGTGTTTGGGTCGAGCTCGACGGAACAGGGTGGCGCGGGCCTGTCGGCGGCAGAGAGCGCGCTCCGTGCGTGCTGCGCCACGGCGACGGTGCCGCATGCATGCGCTGGCACGGAGAAGGCCACGCGGAGCCACCAGAGGATTTGGGCGGTGCCGAACGGCGTTGCGCCGCCGTTCTCCTCCCTGTCGGCCGTTACGGGCAGCCGGCCGCCGCAAGACACGCCGGCGCAGGCGGGCCAGGGCGCCACCGACGCCAGGGTCGCGCCAAGTGCGCGTGTGAAGCTTCGGACAAGCAAGCGAGGCCGCGAGCAACGGGCCAAGTGCACTGTGGCCGCGTGACTGAAACTGTCGAAACTGAAAACTGAATTTAACTGAATTTCTGAAAGTGTAAGGAAAACAGTGCATGCAAGGTGTTCGACAGAATGATCCAGGCATGTAGGGATTTTTCCTTGAGCTGATTTTTGGTGGAGTGGCTTCTCATTGCTCAAATAGGCTGCCTGAATTTTGGTGGAATTTTTGGAGGAGTGTAGATATGAATTTCACCAAATTTGGCAAATCTGGTCCAAACTTGCAGAGACTGAATTTTGAAAAATTTGAAAAGAGGAGGAGTGGATCAAGATGGTTCTGGGTTATGGATGCTAAGGACAATCCAGGAGAATTGGTTTGAGGTCAAAACTCAAATGCAATAGGGCACTTGCTTTGAAAATCTCTCAGGCTCCAAATAATTTTCAGAATTGAATTGAGGGGGAAAAACAATTAGAGAAAAATCCAAAACTTGTTTGGATTAGTTGGGACAGAGAACTTAGGTTGATCACAAGGTGTAGGGGAGGTTTTGGAGGGGTTTTACCCTATGGGCAAAAATGCCAAGTCATGGTGGTTCCAAGATATGAAAATCCCAAATTTCATGGAGTTTCTTTTTAAAAGAAAAAGATTAAACTCCCAAAATAATTTTGAGAGAGAACCAACAGAGAAGAAGTTTCAAAAGGTCAAACACCAAAGTTTGAAGCAAGAATAAAAACCTTGCCAAAGGAAAGAAAGTTTTTTAAGAGGAAGGTTTTCTGGAAAATTTTAAATGGCCTCTTTTCAAAAACCACAAAGTTTTTGCTGAAAACCAAAGTAAAAATTTTGGAGTGTCACAGGTACTACCGCTCCTAAGAGCAGTACTACTGCATGCCTCAGAACAGCAACACTAGGAATCCTTCTCTTTGCATATATATGAAGAAAATGGGGGATGCTCCAAAGCGCAAAGGGAAAGGTGGTGCAGAGGGAGTAAACGTGTACGTGATGATTCCACCCGAACCTTTCCAACGCGGACCCCCTCTTAATAGTACGGCTTTCCTACGACTCAAATCCACCGAAAAGAAACATAGAAAAATGCCGTCTTCAATAGTCTTTGAGGGGCACCAAACTGTCTTGTGCCTAGCGACGAAACGTCTGAAATACTCAAGGCACACGATTAGTCCGCAAAAGCATTGTCATCAATCACGAAAACACCTTGGGGATAAATATGCCCTTACAATCTCCCCCTTTTTGGTGGGTTGGTGACAATACAAGATTTGCACACGGGGACATAATATAGAACATAAGAAAACCCCACATCTCTAAAATATAGACGGGCTCCCCCTAGATGCGTGCTATCTAGATAAGTGCTTTGGACTGCATGACACGTATACTAGGATCAACACTCCCCCTATATTTTATAGACAATGCATATCTTGCAACAATAAGGCTAACACTAAAAAAGATAGTAAATATGAGCATAACATAAATAGCACAATATATCATGAGCTCAATAAGGTATGATAGAGTGCATATGTCTTACACCATATGATAGAACAAGTCTCACGAGCAAACTAAACCAAAGCAAGCAAGGTTCAACGGAAGAAACGCGAGCAAAGCAAACACAAGCACGACACAAGAAGCACGACACAAGACTCGCAAATCCCTACACTCTCTCCCCCTTTGGCATCGAGATGCCAAAAAGGCAGAGAGGACACCCACAACACAAGTGGTGGCTCAAGCGGAGTAATGACTCGCACGCTCCCCGTCAGACTCGGCAGCGGGAACGGTCTTCTCGTTGTCCTCCTCAGAATCAGTCCACTTGAAGCCTTGTTTTGCCATCCACTCAGCCTCTGGAGTGATGCGCTCCTCAGGACCGCCAGAAACATCCTCTTCAAAAAGCATCATAATCTTCTTGTCGCGGCAGCGACTCTCCTTGGAGACAATGTGAGTCCGATATTGCCCCTTTGCTTGCATACAGAACAATGCCTTCATCTTGTTCTTCGGCCTCTCAGCCCAAGATGGCTCAGAGGTGGGAGGGATGTAACCCTCAGAGCTGTCCTCGTCCGCTGCCTCCTCCTCATACTCATCCGCATCCACATCCATGGCAGCCGCGGCCTCAGCACGAGAAGTGGTGTTAGCCCACTGAGTCTTGACAAGGAGCGTGGTGGACTCATGTCGAATCCAACCAGGGGCCTCAAACTCATCCTGAGGGTAGAGCTTATCCCAAGTGGTCGAGATCAAATGAAACAGATAAGGTCCATAGATGGGGACCTTGCAGTTGTATACTGCAAACTGAAGCTCACACCACATGATATGTGAGACATCAAGTGGTAGCGTCTGAGAGTTGCGCGCTTCCTCACACAGGATCATCATGTCCACAAGATAAGCATGCACCTTGTCCTTGTGACCAATGCGTGAAAGAGAGTGTTGCGGAAGATCCGATACATGATGTCAAGGAAGGAGTTGAGCGCCCAAGATGACTTGCCACTAGAGAGCTTCTTCTCAACATAGAAGGGTTGAATCTTGTTCTTGTTGGCTAACTCGGGATTGGCATGAGGACGAACACCTTGGGGTGTGGTGAGCCCCTCATCCTGAACACTAAGCAAAGTCATGAACTCCTTCCACGTAGCAGTCATCTGCTGACCATTGGTCATCGAAGTCATAGTCCGTTCCTCATTAGGATGAAAGTGCACCGAGGCAAAGAACTGGGCCACAATCTCAGGATCGAAGTCTTTGTGAAAAGAGATGATGTGCTCAATGCCAAATTGCTCCACTAGATCCAAAGCCTCACCAAAGTAGTCCCAGTGCTTCTCTTGCCTCATATGATGCATGTCGATCCAGTGCACATCCACATAGATGTTTTGCTTGGCCTTGATCACATCTAGAGAAATGAGATTCTGCTGCTTGGTCCAGAACAGATCATTCCCTCGGAAGTTGGCACGAGGATGCACATAGGGATTGATCTTCCTTCGAGAGATGAACTCAACAAGTGGAATTTCATCCATGCCCATTGCGGGTTCCTTGTCGTTGGTGGTGGTGGTCTTGGTCCTGCGTTGGGGGCATGGGAGTCCTCTGGAGCTTCATCTTGATTTCGCAGATGCTTGGAGCCCGTGCCACAGCTTGGATTGGAACGGCGTGCAGGAGCACCTGAGCCACCACCTGAAACACACACCACAAAACAAACATGCAAGAGACGCGAGAAGGATTAATGCAAAGACCACAGCAAAATGGTGAAACAAGTAGAACTCGCACTTGATAATTGCCACGTGAGAGGTTTGACAACAACGGTAGTACTGCTTGGTCGCGCGGTACTAAAAATTTAGTGCCTCTCCTAGTCACGGTAGTGCCGTGCGGGCGGTAGTACCGCGCTGGAGGTGCGGTAGTACCGCACGATTTCAGATCTGAAACTGCAAGTGGATCGGAGTACAACCGTGACAACAAAGCGGTACTACGATCGATCAAATCTAGCACGGGGCAACATATCAAGTACTATCTCTATGCATTACTACTCTCCTACATCCTACACTTGCAAAGGTTTGGCCTAAAATCTCAAGAACAACATGCATCTCCCCAAAAACCTAGAAACGAAAGCACAAACCAAAGAGAGAGGGATTTGGGGAGAACCTTGTTCCATGGCAAGAGGAAGTGGTGGGGAACGATCCAATGGTCGGAATCCGAGGAGAGCGGTCATCGGGTGAGGGCCTCCAGCGCCGTTCTTGGGCAGGAGAGAGAGAGGCGGCGTGGGGAGAAAGAGTGAATGGGTATGGGGGAGTTGGAACTCCCCCTACCTGCTCTTAACCCCACGCGCTCACTACTCCGTGGTAGTACTGCACGCCCTTGCAATAGTACCGCCCACGTGGAAGTACCGCGCCGTGGGAGGTAGTACTGCTCCACCAGCGGCAGTAAAAAATTACTACCGTGCTGGTTGCGGTAGTACCGTGGCGGGCCACGGTAGTACAGTGAACCCAAGAAAATGCAGTTTCAAACAAAAGGAAGAAACACCTTTGCATGAAACCTTCAAGCGAAAGAACACACAAACGAGCTGACAAACAAGACACCACAAGCACAAGCTCGGCACGAAGAAAGAAAAGCAAGAGACAACAAGGACCAAAAATGAGACACAACCTCTCCAAGGAGAGGGCGGTGGCTGGAGCCACCTATGTTTGAGTCAATTGGTATGGCACCGCGAAGAATTATCCTTGGGCCCATGACCAAAACTCGTCTTTGAAGCACAAGTACCACAAAAAATGGCTAATGTGAAAGAGCTAATCAATTTATGCATAACGGGGGGAGGGAGAGTTCATTGAGAGAACAACACTCCCCCTATGTCCATGCCTACACCTAAACTAGACAACAAGTTGAGTGTGGTGGGTTGTGCAAGGGTTCAAGTCACATTGCTCGAATCAATGATATTTAGCTCATGCCTTAACTCGTGAAATCTTGCTTCATCCAAGGGCTTCGTGAAAATATCTGCAAGGTTATCATGAGTGTTGACATACTTGAGCTTGATCTCCCTTCGCCTAATGTGATCTCGGATGAAGTGATACTGAATCTCAATATACTTCGTCTTGAAGTGTTGCACCGGGAAGAGAGAGATCTTGATGGCACATTCATTGTCACACAAAAGAGGCACTTCATCACAAGTGACACCGTAATCCTTCAAAGTTTGCCTCATCCATAGGAGTTGAGCACAACAACTACCAGCAGCCACATACTCTGCTTCGGTGGACGAGAGAGATATACAACTTTGCTTCTTAGAAGACCAACTCACTAAAGAGCAACCAAGTAATTGGCACCCTCCGGAGGTGGACTTCCTATCCACTTTGTCTCTCGCCCAATCTGAATCTGTATAGCCAAAAGATCAAAGTTGGCTCCTCTTGGGTACCATAACCCAAAGTTTGGGGTATGAGCCAAATATCGAAAGGTTCGCTTGACGGCCACAAAGTGGCTTTCCTTAGGTGCGGCTTGAAACCTTGCACAAATTCCCACACTCAACATGATATCCGGTCTAGATGCACAAAGGTAAAGCAAGGATCCAATCATGGAGCGATATACCTTTTGATCCACTGCTTTACCATTGGGATCAATGTCAAGTTGGCATTTAACGGGCATTGGAGTGGAGGCCGGCTTGACATCACTTAGCTTGAATCTATTGAGCATGTCTTAAGTGTATTTGGCTTGGTTTATGTAGGTTCCTTCTCTTCTTTGCTTGATTTCGAACACGAGAAAGAACTTCAACTCTCCCATCATAGACATCTTGAACTTTGAGGTCATGAGAGCGGCAAATTCTTCATTGAAAGCTTTGTTAGGGGAACCAAAAATAATATCATCAACATATAGTTGGCACACAAACAAGTCCCCTTTGACCTTCTTAGTAAAAAGAGTGGGGTCGATTTCCTGATTTCGAACCCACGATCTACAAATCCGTAATATGCTCATACCACGCATGTGGGGCTTGTTTAAGGCCATAGAGCGCCTTTTGGAGTTGGTACACGTGATCGGGGAAATAGGGAGGTTCGAACCCGGGGGGTTGTTTGACATACACCAACTCATTAATGGGACCATTAAGAAAAGCACTCTTCACATCCATTTGTTGCAACGTGAAATTGTGATGAGAAGCATAAGCAATCAACAAACGAATAGATTCAAGGTGAGCAACGGAAGCAAAGGTTTCACTGTAGTCGATACCCTCGACTTGGGAGTAGCCTTGTGCCACCAAACGAGCCTTGTTGCGAACAATGATCCCATGAGCATCTTGCTTGTTCTTGAATATCCACTTGGTCCCAATGACATTATGATTCCCGCTTGGCCTTGGTACTAATTTCCACACTTGGTTATGCTCGAAGTTGTTGAGTTCTTCATGCATGGCATTGAGCCAATCCGGGTCCTCAAGCGCCTCATAAACCTTTTGGGGTTCGACACAAGAAACAAACGCATGATGTTCACAATAGTTTGCTAATTGTCTACAAGTGCTTACCCCCTTTCTTAGGCTTCCAACCACATTCTCCATAAGATGACCTTTGGTGGTGAGCTTGGAAGCGATCTTCGCGGAACTACGCTCTAATTCCTCCTCGGATGTGAAAAGAGGAGGGCTAACTTGATCATCTTGAGCATTGTCTTGAGCTTGTTCTTGATCTTGAGCTTGCTCTCGATCTTGAACTTGCTCGAAGGGGAGAATTTGACCTTGGGCATCATTTGGTGGTTCACCACCATCTTGAGGTTGATCTAGCCCTTGATCTTGTTCATGAGGATGAGGGCCTTCACTTTGTTCTTCGGAAGCATGTGGGTCTTGGGTTGGTGATGGATCCACTTGAGTGGAGCATTCTCCTTCTCCTTCGGCCACAAGGGGTTCCTCAATGGGTAGGATATGACCAACACCCATTCTTCTTATGGCTTGGGGAGGAATTTCATCACCTACATCACAAGTACCACTTTGCTCCACTTGGGAGCCGTTATTCTCGTCAAACTCCAGGTTACACATCTCCTCAATGAGTCTGGTGGACTTGTTGAGGACACGGTAAGCATGAGAGTTTGTAGCATAACCAACAAATATGCCCTCATGAGCTCCAGCCTCAAATTTAGACAAACGAACACCTTTCTTGAGAATGAAACACTTACACCCTAACACCTGGAAGTACTTGAGGTTGTGCTTGTTAACGGTAAGTATTTCATAAGGAGTCTTGTTCAAGCCTTTGCGGAGATAGAGCCGATTGGATGCATGACATGCTGTGTTGATGGCTTCGGCCCAAAAGCTGTATGGAGACTTGAACTCAGCCATCATGGTCCTTGCCGCGTCCATCAGCGTCTGGTTCTTCCTCTCCGTGACACCATTTTGTTGAGGGGTATATGGTGCAGAATATTGATGCTTGATCCCCTCATCACTAAGAAACTCATCCAAGGTGTAGTTCTTGAACTCGGTACCGTTGTCACTCCTTATTGTCAAGATCTTTGCATCATGTTTACGTTGAGCTTCATTTGCAAAGTCGATGGAGGTTTGTTGAGTCTCACTCTTCCTCTTGAAGAAATATACCCAAGTGTATCTTGAATCATCCTCCACAATCACCAAGTAATACTTTCTACCTCCAAGACTATCAAAGGATGGAGGTCCAAAGATATCCATGTGAAGGAGCTCCAAGGGTCTCTTCGAGTAGATGATAGTCGTGGGAGGGTGAGCCTTCTCATGTAGCTTTCCTTCGATACAAGCACTGCAAGCACGATCTTTGGCAAAACTAACATTTGTTAGTCCATGGACATGGTCCTCCTTTAGAAGACTTTGCAAAGATCTCATATTGACGTGGGGTAAACGACGATGCCAAAGCCATACCACATCAACTTTAGCCATTAGGCATGTCGCGGTCTTAGTGGGTCGCTCCGAAAAGTTAATCACATAAAGACTGTTCTCGACATGGCCAACAAAGGCTACTTTAAGAGTCTTTCTCCACAAGAGGGCCACGGTATCAATATCAAAGAAAGTGGCAAAGCCTATGAGTGCAAGTTGACGAACCGAAAGTAGATTTTAAGCAAGGGACTCAACAAGCATGACTTTCTCGATCGTTAGATCATGAGAAATGAAAACCTTGCGAAGACCCAATACCTTAGAAGACGAGGCATCACCCCACTCGACGTTGGTGGGCATAGAAGGGATCTTGTGCACGTCCACCACTAAGTCCTTGCTTCCGGTCATATGATTTGTTGCTCCACTATCGAGCAACCATGATCCCCCTCCAGAAGCAAACACCTACAAGAGATCAATGCCTGGTTTTAGGTACCCATTTTGTAATGGGTCCTTTGATGTTAGTAACAAGGGTCTTGGGAACCCAAATAGACCATTCAATGTACTCATAAGGAGAACCAACAAATTTAGCATAAACATGCCCATCACTAGCACGACACAACACATAAGAAGGGTTAAAGTCACCGGCTTTGTTGGAAGGGGTGGCATTGCCCTTTTTGACATCACCGCCCTTCACATTGTTCTTCTTCTCCATAGGAGCGCCCTCTCCCTCCTTCACAAAAGTTTGCTTGAGAGGGGGAGGTCGTTTGGCCTTGTCGTTCTTCTTCTTATTCTTAGACTTGGGTGCAAACCCAACTCCCTCCTTGGCCACAACTTCCTTTTGATTGCTCAAAAGGTCATTGAGGTTCTTCTCACCTTGTATACACGTCACAAGGCCTTTCTCAAGTTGCCCCCTCAACTTGGCATTCTCCTCCACAAGATGCACATGCTCACAACACGAGTTAGTGACATTTGCATTATCAATTAAAACCATATGAGGAAAGGTGGCTTTTTCTTTGGTTAGCTTTACTTGGAGGTGATCATGAGACTCCTTGAGGCTAGCATGAGCACCCTTCAAGACCTTGTGGGCCTTATCGAGTGTATCAAACTCCTCCTTGAGTCTAGCATGGTCAATGCCAAGTTTATCCTTCTCGGAAGTTAGCACACGAGATACAACAAGAGCATGATCAAGATCTTTCTTTAATTTAGCATGATCATCGTTGTGTGACTCCTCAAGAGCCAAATGATGGCCATGCTCTTACTCAAGAGCATTAGAGAGATTCGATATCTCATCGGCATAGTCACGACTATGACCTTCCATCTTAGAGATGGTTTCTTCATGAGCCTCGATCATGTCATTGGCTTCAGCAAGTTGTTCCAAGAGAGCAACGAAGTGCTTCTTGGATTTGCCCTTGAGCTAACTCATAAATGACTCAAATTCATTCACCTCCTCATTAAACTCCTCACTTTCATCAATGCCATCCGTCAAGGAGGGATTAGTAATGACGGTGGTTTTGATGTTAGGGATTACCTCGTTGGTGGCTTTAGCCATGAGGCACTTGGCGATGATGTTCTCGTTGGGTGGGTCAAAGAGGGACACCCGAGGAGTTGTGGCAATGGCAATGGAGGCCATCGCCATGGCTTCACTATCTTCTTCATCATCATCATCCTCATGGTATTCTTCTTGAACCACCAACCCTCTAGTTGGAGTCTTCTTGGTGAAGTTGTTCTTGTTGGGGAAAGACTTGGATTTGTCTTTTCGGATGAGCTTGCCACCATTGTCTTCCCGCTTCTCGTAAGGGCAATCCACAACAAAATGGCTCACATTGCCACAATTGTAACATGTTCTCACACGTTGCTTGCCCTTGAACCCACTTGAGTTGTTCTTGTTGAAGTTGGGCCTTGTGTTCTTCTTGCTCCAAAATTGCCTTGAAGCAAGAGCCATGTGCTCATGATAATCATATTTTTTATCTTCGGGGTTGCTCTCCTCATCTTCCTCTTCTTCCTCTTCTTCCACAATAACCTTGGCCTTCAAGGCAAGGTTGGTCTTCTTTGCTCTTTGAGAATGCAACACCGCGTTGTCGGCGGTCTTGTCCAAGATCCTCATTGCCACAAACTCATCCAACACTTCATTTATGGTCAAGGAGTGGAAGTCCGGTCTTTGACGGATGACGGAGGACATGGCCTTGTAGTAAGGCATCATTGATTTGAGGAACTTGCGCTTGATCCAATTGTCATCCGTGTCCTTGCTCCCATGATCTCGGAGAGAGACCGCGAGTTTAGTTACTCTCCGAAAGAGCTCACGAGGTTCTTCATCTTCTTTCATTGCAAACTCATCGGCTTCATCTTGCACAACTTCATAGTTGGAGAGTTGAATGCTTGCGCTTCCCTTATTGAGGAAAACAACACAATGACATGCATCTTTGGCCAAGGCAAAGGGTCAAATATGAGGGAGATCTTCGGGAGGAACTGCATCTTGAATGATGAAGAGAGCATTCTCTTTGAATTGATTATCCACGACTTCTCTAGGGGTGAAGTTGGTTCGGTCATGTGGATGGAAACCTTCTTCAATGATTCTCCAAAGATTAGTATTCACATGATTTAAATGATGCTTGAAGTGATAAACCCAAGAATCAAAGTCCTCATTTTTCACAATCTTAGGAGGTGGGCCAGCATGATTTAAATGAGTAGAGGGAATCAGTCCTCCAAAAGGTGGAGGTTCCACATGGGCAAAGATGTCGGTGCCATTTCTACCACTAGTAGAAGGACCCTTTTCACTAGTAGCTTCCCCCTTGTCGGAGTTAGCATCCGTCACCTTGTTAGTGAGATCACCCACTTTCATCAGCGAGGTAGATAGTTTAAGTCCTTTCTAAGAATTTATTAAACATGCTTTCAACCTCGGTTGTCATGGAGGTTTTCAATGTGTCCAAAGCCACATTGAATTCCTCACGAGAAACCGCGGTTCCCCCATCAGCCATAGATGAGCTCGGATTCACACTGGAGTGCTCCTCCCCACCGTCTATGGTGTCAACCATACTCTTCGGACGGCAAAGTCCTTAATAAAGAGACGAGGCTTTGATACCAATTGAAAGGATCAATATAGTTGACTAGAGGGAGGGGGGTGAATAGGCAACTAACAATTTTTAGCTTTTCTTTACCAAATTAACCTTTGCATCAAAGTAGGTTGTCTAGATATGCAACTAGCTGAGCAACCTATATGATCCAACAACAACAAGCACACAAGCAAGCACGGGATACAACACAAATAAGCTTGCACAAGTAAAGGCACGAGATAACCAAGAGTGGAGCGGGTGAAGACGAGGATGTGTTACCAAAGTTCCTTCCTTTTGAGGGGAAGTACGTCTCCGTTGGAGCGGTGTGGAGGGACAATGCTCCCCAAGAAGCCACTAGGGCCATTGTATTCTCCTCATGCCCTCACACAATGCGAGATGTCGTGATTCCACTATTGGTGCCCTTGAAGGCGGCGACCGAACCTTTACACACAAGGTTGGGGCAATCTCCACAACTTAATTGGAGGCTCCCAACGATCCCACGAAGCTTCACCACAATGGCCTATGGATCCGCGGTGACCTCAACCGTCTAGGGTACTCAAACACCCAAGAGTAACAAGATCCGCTAGGGATTAGTGGGGGGGGAATCAAATTTCTCTTGGTGGAAGTGTAGATCGGGGCCCTCTCACCCAATCCCGAGAAAATCAACAAGTTTGATTGGCTAGGGAGAGAGATCGGGCGAAAATGGAGCTGGGAGCAACAATGGAGCTTAGGGTTGGAAGAGGTGGTCAACTAGAGGAAGAAGACACCCCTTATATAGTGGAGAGACAAATCCAACCGTTATCCACTTAACCAGCCCGCGACCTGCGGTACTACCGCCCCAGACAAGCGGCACTACCGCAATGGCTCATGGTACTACCGCGGCGGACCGCGGTACTACCACTGCTACGGCAGGAGCTAGCCTAGGCCTGAACCGCAAAGGCTGAGGGCGGTACTACCGCTGACGCAGTACTACCACTCCCCCTTGCGGTACTACCGCAAGGCAGGGTTGGACTAGCCTGGGAAGGGTGCAGATGAATAAAAATACATCCGTGCCAACTTCCGCTGAAAATAAAACAATGCAAAAATCCGACACGGTACTACCGCACATGGCATGCGGTACTACCGCGCAGGGAGCGGATGTAAAAAATTACATCCGCCCCTACTTCCACTCATGTTGCTATGCCAGACCAGGACTCACGGTACTACCGCGCGCATGGGGTGGTACTACCGCATAGGGCATGGATGTAAAAAATTACATCCGCCCCAACAGCCGCACAAGCGGCTGAGTCTGGTCTGAGGCCACGGTACTACAACTCCTTAGGAGTGGTACTACCGTGGGCACCTACGGTACTACCGCAAGGGCGTGCGGTACTACCGCAAGGGCGTGCGGTACTACCGCGGGGGCCTACAGTACTACCTCTCCTAAGAGCAGTACTACCACATGCCTCAAAACAGCAACACTAGGAATCCTTCTCTTTGCATATATATGAAGAAAACAGAGGATGCTCCAAAGCGCAAAGGGAAAGGTGATGCAGAGGGAGTAAACGTGTACGTGATGATTCCACCCGAACCTTTCCAACTCGGACCCCCTCTTAATAGTACGTCTTTCCTATGACTCAAATCCGCCGAAACGAAACGTACAAAAACACCGTCTTCAACAGTCTTCGAGGGGCACCAAACCGTCTTGTGCCTAGTGACGAAACGTTTGAAATAGTCAAGGCACACGATTAGTCCGCAAAAGCATTGTCATCAATCACCAAAACACCTTAGGGATAAATATGCCCTTACACATAGTATGGAAGTAACAGTAATGGTAGCAAAAGTAACAGTAGCAGTTTTGTAGTGATTGTGACAGTAGCAACGGTAAAGTAAATAAGCAAAGCACAATATGTGAAAAGCTCGTAGGCATTGGATCAGTGATCGATAATTATGTCAGATGTGATTCCTCATGTAATAGTTATAACATAGAGTGACACAGAACTAGCTCCAGTTCATGAATGTAATGTAGGCATGTATTCCAAATATAGTCATACGTGCTTATGGAAAAGAACTTGTATGACATCTTTTGTCCTACCCTCCAGTGGCAGCGGGGTCCTAGTGGAAACTAAGGGATATTAAGGCCTCCTTTTAATAGAGTACCGGACCAAAGCATTAACACATAGTGAATACATGATCTCCTCAAACTACGGTCATCATCGAGAAGTGTCCCGAATATTGTCACTCCGGGGTTGTCAGATCATAACACATAATAGGTGACTATAGACTTGCAAGATAGGATCAAGAACTCACATATATTCACGAAAACATAATAGGTTCAGATCTGAAATCATGGCACTCGGGCCCTACTGACAAGCATTAAGCATAGCAAAGTCATAGCAACATCAATCTCAGAACATAGTGGATACTAGGGATCAAACCCTAACAAAACTAACTTGATTACATGGTAAATCTCATCCAACCCATCACCGTCCAGCAAGCCTACGATGGAATTACTTTCTCTCCGGGTTTTTTCTCCGCGAAAGCCAATATATGGAGTTGGAGTTGAGGTCGGTGGACGTCCAGGGGGGCCACGAGGCAGGCGGCGCGCCCAGGGGGAGGGGGCGCGCCCCCACCCTCGTGGACAGGGTGTGGGCCCCCCTGATGCTATTTCTTTCGCCAGTATTTTTTATTAATTCTGAAAAGTTGCTCCGTGGATTTTCAGGTCATTCCGAGAACTTTTATTTCTGCACAAAAATAATACCATGGCAATTCTGCTGAAAACAGTGTCAGTCCGGGTTAGTTCCATTCAAATCATGCAAGTTAGTGTCCAAAACAAGGGAATTTTTTTTGGAAAAGTAGATACGACGGAGACGTATCAACTCCCCCAAGCTTAAACCTTTGCTTGTCCTCAAGCAATTCAGTTGAAAAAGTGAAAGTGATAAAGAAAAACTTTTACAAACTCTGTTTGCTCTTGTTCTTGCAAATATGTAAAGCCAGCATTCAAGTTTTTTTCAAAGATTATGAACTAACCATATTCACAATAACACTTAGGTCTCATGTTTACTCATATCAAGGGCATAATCAACTAGCGAGCAATAATAATAAATCTCGGATGACAACACTTTCTCAAAACAATCATAATACGATATAACAAGATGGTATCTCGCTAGCCCTTTCTGAGACCGCAGAACATAAATGCAGAGCACCTTTAAAGATCAAGGACTGACTAAACATTGTAATTCATGGTAAAAGAGATCCAGTCATAGTCATACCCAATATAAACTAATAGTAATGCATGCAAATGACAGCGGTGCTCTCTAGCGGGTGCTTTTTAATAAGAGGGTGATGACTCAACATAAAAGTAAATAGATAGGCCCTTCGCAGAGGGAAGCAGGGATTTGTAGAGGTGCCAGAGCTTGATTTTGAAATATAGATAAATAACGTTTTGAGCGGTATACTTTCACTGTCAACGTAACAACTATGAGATCTCAATATCTTCCATGCTACACACATTATAGGCGGTTCCCAAATAGAATGGTAAAGTTTATACTCCCCCACCACCAACAAGCATCAATCCATGGCTTGCCCGAAACAACGGGTGCCTCCAACTAGCAACAATCCTGGGGGAGTTTTGTTTAATTATTTTGATTTGATTTGAGCATGGGACTGGGCATCCCGGTTACCAGCCATTTTCTCGTGAATGAGGAGTGGAGTCCACTCCTCTTGAGAATAACCCTCCTAACATGGAAGTTACAGAAAGCCCTAGTTGATACATGAGGTGCTCGAGCATACAAAACATAATTTCATTTGAAGGTTTAGAGTTTGGCACATACAAATTTACTTGGAACGGCAGGTAAATACCGCATATAGGAAGGTATGGTGGACTCATATGGAATAACTTTGGGGTTTATGGAGTTTGGATGCACAAGCAGAATTCCCGCTTAGTATAGGGTAAGGCTAGCAAAAGACTGGGAAGCAACCAACTGAGAGAGCGACAACAGTCATGAACATGGTTTAAAATTAATCAACACTAAGTGCAAGCATGAGTAGGATATAATCCACCATGAACATAAATATCGTGAAGGCTATGTTGATTTTGTTTCAACTACATGCTTGAACATGTGCCAAGTCAAGTCACTCGAATCATTCAGAGGAGGATACCACTCTATCATACCACATTACAACCATTTTAATAGCATGTTGGCACGCAAGGTAAACCATTATAAGCTCCTAGTTAATTAAGCATGGCATAGGCAACTATAATCTCTAATTGTCATTGCAAACATGTTTATTCATAATAGGCCGAATCAGGAACGATGAACTAATCATATTTACAAAAACAAGAGAGGTCGAGTTCATACCAGCTTCTCTCATCTCAGCCAGTCCATCATATATCATTATTATTGCCTTTCACTTGCATGACCGAATGATGTCGATAATAATAATAGTGCACGTGCATTGGACTAAGCTGGAATCTGCAAGCATTCAATTCAAGGGAGAAGACAATGTAATATGGGCTCTTGGTTAAATCAACAATCATGCATATTAGAGACACTAAACATTTTCATCATGGTCTTCTCCTCTTGACCCCCAAAGAAAAGAAAAGAAATAAAACTATTTACACGGGAAAGCTCCCAACAAGTAAAAGAAGAACAAGAAATCTTTTTGGGTTTTCTTTTAATTACTACTACAAGCATGGAAACTAACTAATATTTTTGGTTTTTCTTAAGGTTTATCAAACACATAAGAAGAAAACTAGAAAAAGAAATTAAACTAGCATGTATAGTGCAATGAAAAAGTATGAGCACCGACGACTAGAATGAGTGTGTGAACATGGATGTAATGTCGGTGAGAAATATATACTCCCCCAAGCTTAGGCTTTTGGCTTAAGTTGGTCTATGCCCATGGATCGCGACTACTCTCCCCGGTGTACTGAGGAGTGTCATCGTACTGCCACTGACAGGCGATCTCCTACGGATTCCACTGATAACAGGATGATCGATAAGGGTCAAATGGTGGTTCCGGCTCGGGCTCTGGGGCTGATGTCTGGCCCCGGTACACATAAACGGCCTCCAGCAAGACAAGGTAATGGCCTGCAGTTAAATCAAACAAAGAGGGCACCGGCAGGATAATAGTCTCATTGTGTTTCTTATGAAATCTCAATTATACAAAAAGCATCTTACCATCGTTGTTAACAATAAACTCATGCGCTACCATGCTCTTGTAATCTGAAAGGTAGGGGGCAGCAATTTTTCCTCCTTCTCAAAATGCCTAATGGGTATCCTGAAATGTTTAGCAAGGCATGCAGCATAGATACCTCCAAAGATGGGACCCATTGTACGGTTCATGCTTAATTGTTTAGCAATAATAGCACCCATACTAACAGATTTATCACGGAATAAGCATGGAACAAAATAATAATATCAGGAATACTAAGGTTTCCACAGTTTCCACGACCAATTAAGCATCGACTAGCAAATATTGCTAAGTAGCATAAAATAGGAAAATGTGTGCTAGTAATTCTTGCATCGGAAACCTTCCTCGATTCTCCAACAGTAATAGTATCAATAAATCCATCCACATCTTTACGATGTGGTTTCTCTAAGCTGCCCTCGAAGGGTATTTTGCAAACCGCGCAAAAGTCACATAATGACATCTCCCTAGCCACATCATATAAATGAAAAGCTACTGAAGGAGGTGATTTCTTACGATAATAGTACAAGTTTTGCACGAAAGTATTGGTGAGTAAGAGATACTGTTCCATTCGGTCGTGGAGGAAGTCGGTGAGGCCAGCATTATTAGCCAAAGAATAAAAGTCATCATAAATCTCGGCTGCTCTCAAGAAATCATCTCAAGGCCATTCACACGGACGTACTTCCGTCACGCAAGGAAGATTATACTTGGCCTTTTCTTTCTCCTTAGCTTGTTTCTCCTTAGAGCCTTGGCTAGAAGAGCCCCTCAAGAACAATCTCTTCATCTTTTTATGAAAATTTCTGAAATTTTTAGTAACTCAAAATAAAAGTGAATCAAACTAAACAAAATTGATAGCAACTACTCCCACAAGTGCCTAGAGCCTATATCATGCATTAGAATTACTTGGGATCACATAAATTTGACATCCAAGCTCAAGAACAGGGTCACCTAGGCAGCAATAATTTGTAATGAATAAAGCACTAGAACAAAAACTAATTGGACCATTGGAGGAGTCACATACCAAAGAACAATCTCCCAAAGCAGTTTTGTGAATGGAGCTTTGAGCAAGGAGATCGAAAATCACAGCAAAATGAGCTAGAACTTGCGCTTGAGCTGGATGGTGATTTTTTGGGGAGGAAGACGAAGTGTGTAGTTGCAGGAATAAGTGGAGGGGGTCCACCGTGGGCCCATGAGGCAGGGGGCACGCCCTATTGGGGTGGGCGCGCCCTGTACCCTCGTGGCCAGGTGCCAGCGCCCCTTGTTGTGTTCTTAGTGCCAGATATTCTCAAATATTCCAGAAAAAATCATATTAAATTTGTAGGGCATTTGGAGAACTTTTATTTTCAAGGTATTTTTTATTGCATGGATAATTCAGAAAACAGACAAAAAATACTATTTTTACTTTATTTAATCTAAATGACAGAAAGTAAAAACAGGGTACAGAAGGTTGTGCCTTCTAACTTCATCCATCTCATGCTCATCAAAAGGAATCCACTAACAAGGTTGATCAAGTCTTGTTAACAAACTCATTCCAAATAACATGGAACCAGAGAAATTTCGAATAACACTAGGTTACCTCAACGGGGATATGCACATCCCCAATAATAAGAATATCATATTTTTTCTTGACAATAGGAAGAGGAAAGTCAAAACCTCCAATAATAATTGATGGAGTTTTTCCAATAGAATTGATGCTATGAACCTGAGGTTGTTTCCTCGGAAAGTGTACCGTATGCTCATTACCATTAACATGAAAAGTGACATTGCCTTTGTTGCAATCAATAACAGCCCCTGTAGTATTCAAAAATGGTCTACCAAGGATAATCGACATACTATCGTCCTCGGGAATATCAAGAATAACAAAGTCCGTTAATATAGTGATGTTAGCAACCACAACAGGTACATCCTCACAAATACCGATAGGTATAGTGGTTGATTTATCAGCCATTTGCAAATATATTTCAGTAGGCGTCAACTTATTCAATTCAAGTCTACGATATAAAGAGAGAGGCATAACACTAACACCGGCTCCAAGATCACATAAAGCAGTTTTAACATAGTTTCTTTTAATGGAGCATGGTATAGTTGGTACTCCTGGATCTCCAAATTTCTTAGGTATTCCACCTTTAAAAGTGTAATTAGCAAGCATTGTGGAAATTTCAGCTTCCGGTATCTTTATTTTATTTGTAATAATATCCTTCATGTATTTAGCATAAGGATTTACTTTAAGCATATGAGTTAAGCGCATACGTAAGAAGATAGGTCTAATCATTTCAGCAAAGCGCTCAAAATCCTCATCATCCTTTTTCTTGGATGGCTTAGGAGGAAAAGGCATGGGTTTCTAAACCCATGGTTCTCTTTCTTTACCGTGCTTCCTAGCAACAAAATCTCTCTTATCATAACGTTGATTCTTTGATTGTGGGTTATCAAGATCAACATCAGGTTCAATCTCTACATCATTATTATTGCTAGGTTGAGCATCAACATGAACATTATCATTAACATTATCACTAGGTTCATGTTCATCACCAGATTGTGTTTCAGCATCAGAAATAGAAATATCATTGGGATTCTCAGGTGTGTCTTCAACAGGTTCACTAAAAGCATGCAAAGTCCTATCATTTTTCTTTTTCTTCTTTTTAGAAGGACTAGGTGTATCTAAATTATTTCTCTGAGAATCTTGCTCAATTCTTTTAGGGTGGCCTTCAGGATACAAAGGTTCCCGAGTCATTTTACTAGTTCTAGTATCCACTCTAACAGCAAAATCATGTTTGTTATTTAATTCATCGAGCAAATCACTTCGAGCTTTAAGTACTTGTTCTGCTTGAGTGGTAACCATAGAAGCATATTTACTAATGAGTTTAAGTTCATCTTTAACTCTAGCCATATAATCACTCAAGCGTCCAATCATGTAAGCATTACTCTTTAATTCTCTACCAACATAAGAATTGAAATTTTCTTGTCTAGCCATAAAGTCATCAAATTTATCTAAACATTGGCTAGGAAACTTAGTAGACGGGATTTCAACTTTATCATATCTATAGAGAGAATTTACCTTTACTACCTATGTCGGGTTATCAAGACCATGTGTTTCTTCAATAGGTGGCAAATTAAGACCATGTATTTCTTCAACAGGGGGTAATTTCTTAACATCTTCAACTTTAATACCTTTTTCTTTCATAGATTTCTTTGCCTCTTGCATATCTTCAGGACTGAGAAATAGAACACCTCTCTTTTTCGGAGTTGGCTTAGGAGTTGGCTCAGGAATTGGCTCAGGAAGAGTCCAATTATTTTCATTAGTCAACATATTATTCAATAATAATTCAGCTTGATCGACTGTTCTTTCCCTAAAATCACAACCAGCACAACTATCTAAGTGGTCCTTGGAAGCATCGGTTAGTCCATTATAAAAGATATCAAGTATTTCATTTTTCTTAAGAGGATGATCAGGCAAAGAATTAAGTAATCGGAGAAGCCTCCCCCAAAGCTTGTGGGAGACTCTCTTCTTCAATTTTCACAAAATTATATATTTCCCTCAAGGCAGCTTGTTTCTTATGAGCAGGGAAATATTTAGCAGAGAAGTAATAAATCATATCCTGGGGACTCTGCACACAACCAGGATCAAGAGAATTAAACCAAGTTTTAGAATCACCCTTTAATGAGAACGGGAATATCTTAAGGATATAATAGTAGCGAGATTTCTCATCATTAGTGAACAGGGTGGCTATATCATTCAACTTAGTAAGATGTGCCACAACAGTTTCAGATTCATAGCCATAAAAAGGACCAGATTCAACCAATGTAATTATCTCAGGATCAACAGAGAATTCATAATCCTTATCAGTAACAAAGATAGGTGGAGTAGCAAAAGCAGGGTCATATTTCATTCTAGCATTTAGAGATTTCTGTTTCAGTTTAGCTAATAGCTTCTTAAGATCACATCTATCATTGCAAGCAAGAATATCTCTAGTAGTTTCTTCATCCATAACATAACCCTCTGGAACAACAGGCAATTCATACTTAGGGGGAGAACCTTCATCATCACTATCTTCAATAATATCAGTGTCAATAATTTCATTCTCTCTAACCCTAGCAAGTTGTTCATCAAGATATTCACCTAATGGCACAGTAGTCTCAAGCACAGAAGTAGTTTCATCATAAGTATCATGCATAGTAGAAGTGGCTTCATCAATAACATGCGACATATCAGAATTCATAGCAGAAGCAGGTTTAGGCATCGCAAGCTTACTCATAACAGAAGGAGAATCTAGTGCAGAGCTAGGTGGCAGTTCCTTACCTCCCCTCGGGATAAATCTTAGTTCTTTCGTCTTTCAAGTTCCTCATAGTGACCAGTAGATATAAATCCCAAGTGACTCAAAGAATAGAGCTATGCTCCCCAGCAACGGCGCCAGAAAATAGTCTTGATAACCCACAAGTATAGGGGATCGCAATAGTTTTTGAGGGTAGAGTATTCAACCCAAATTTATTGATTCGACACAAGGGGAGCCAAAGAATATTCTTAAGTATTAGCAGTTGAGTTGTCAATTCAACCACACTTGGATAACTTAGTATCTGCAGCAAATTATTGAGTAGCAAAGTAGTATGGAAGTAAAGGTAACAGTAGCAAACGTAATTGTAGCAGTTTTGTAGTGATTGTAACAGTAGCAACGGTAAAGTAAATAAGCAAAGCACAATATGTGAAAAGCTCGTAGGCATTGGATCAGTGATCAATAATTATGTCAGATGTGATTCCTCATGTAATAGTTATAACAAAGGGTAACACAGAACTAGCTCCAGTTCATCAATGTAATGTAGGCATGTATTCCGAATATAGTCATACGTTCTTATGGAAAAGAACTTGTATGACATCTTTTGTCCTACCCTCTCGTGGTAGCGGGGTCCTAGTGGAAACTAAGGGATATTAAGGCCTCCTTTTAATAGAGTACCGGACCAAAGCATTAACACATAGTGAATACATGAACTCCTCAAACTACGTCATCGCCGAGAAGTGTCCCGATTATTGTCACTTCGGGGTTGTCGGATCATAACACATAATATGTGACTATAGACTTGCAAGATAGGATCAAGAACTCACATATATTCATGAAAACATAATAGGTTCAGATCTGAAATCATGGCACTCGGGCCCTAGTGACAAGCATTAAGCATAGCAAAGTCATAGCAACATCAATCTCAGAACATAGTGGATACTAGGGATCAAACCCTAACAAAACTAACTTGATTACATGGTAAATCTCATCCAACCCATCACCGTCCAGCAAGCCTACGATGGAATTACTCACGCACGACGGTGAGAATCATGAAATTGGTGATGGAGGATGGTTGATGATGACGACAGCGACGAATCCCCCTCTCCGGAGCCCCAAACGGACTCCAGATCAGCCCTCCCGAGAGAGATTAGGGCTTGGCGGCGGCTCCATATTGTAAAATGCGATGAAACTTTCTCTCCGGGTTTTTTCTCCGCGAAAGCCAATATATGGAGTTGGAGTTGAGGTCGGTGGACGTCCAGGGGGGCCACGAGGCAGGGGGCGCGCCCAGGGGGAGGGGGCGCGCCCCCACCCTCGTGGACAGGGTGTGGGCCCCCTGATGCTATTTCTTTCGCCAGTATTTTTTATTAATTCTGAAAAGTTGCTCCGTGGATTTTCAGGTCATTCCGAGAACTTTTAGTTCTGCACAAAAATAATACCATGGCAATTCTGCTGAAAACAGTGTCAGTCCGGGTTAGTTCCATTCAAATCATGCAAGTTAGAGTCCAAAACAAGGGCAAAAGTGTTTGGAAAAGTAGATACGATGGAGACGTATCAATCATCCCTTCCTCTTTGGGGAAATACCGATGTAATCAGACATTAGTAATGCGGGCGTGTGCAAATAGTTTGGGTTCAACTGGCTGAGTCAGAAAAAATGCACTTCGGAGCTGACCTCCTTCAGATCTGATCAGTGCTGGTTGCATAGGTGGTACAAGGTGGCATGCATGAAATGTCACACAATTTTGGCAGGCAGTGGGCATGCCCATCATAGGACCCCACGCAAGATTAGAATGAATTTGGGCACCAAACGCATGTTGCGTCATGCCCGGTCAGTGTTTTACATGGGTTTCACTGAGAAACCCTACAAAATTTGTACGGTGTCAAAAAATGATAAAAACTTGCACGCTTGATGCCCCCGGTGATGCAGGTGTGTGCAAAAAGTTTGGGGTCAACTAGCTGAGTCAGAAAAAATGCATTAATGTCATTAAAAAACATCAGAGATAATGGCTCTATTTTTGAAGAATATGCATGATCCTTGTGAACCTTCACAAGCTCTGAGCAGGTGAAGACTCACATCAATCCTGCATATCCTCCAAATAGAGTCCCACAAACATAGACATTTGTTCATGTCAAAAAAGAAAAATATATAAAGGAGTCAACAGTGCGCCGGCTTAGCGATGTGGTATTAAACTAGGAGGTGTTAAACTACAATGCATTTATGTGTTTTCAAAAAAAGCATCATGGGTCGGCCGGCGAAAGTTTTACGGGACAGGCCAATGGGCCCACTATGGCGTGACCACGTGTATGACGCTGTATGTGCGTGCATGGGCATGGGAAATTACACCACCATTACCTCGCCGCACGACCGCCTAACCCCGCCGCCTCCACGCACGACCTCACCCCGATTCCATGGTCATACCGCCTTCACCGTCCCAACTCCCTTCCCTGCCGCCCTCACGACTGCCATACACTCCGGCATCTACGCGCGCGGCCTGGACCTCGGCCCGGCCAGGGCCGTCTCGGCAAACTCGCCCGCACCCAGAACCCTAGGGCGGGCTATCAGCCACTGCCGGTGGTGTTGGCAGAGGGCAGCTGCCACGACTAACCCACATCGGGTGGGCATAGCCAACGGGGGCTGCCGGTGCAAGTCGCGTCGCCGGAAGGTATGGTATTAAACCACATGTAATTTTTTTTAAATCTTGTAACTAGTCAAATAAAATTCATCATTTTTAGAATGCAAGAATACAGAGATGTGTACTGTTTAGTTGAGAAGTGGTGCGAATTGGTGGGAAAATTCACACCTAGATAGCGCATGAGGCTACGTTGCACCAAGTTGGACAGTATGTTGAGAATTCCTTCGGTGAAAATGAGGAAAAATGTATTGGAATTTATGATTAAAACGTATGATGCTAGCAGAAAGTGATTTATTATTCGGCCAAATAGTGACGACATCACTGTGCTCAATGAAGATGTTTATGACATATTCGGGCTACGTAACGAGGGTGATAATGTGATTAGCATGATAGCAACAGTACAACTAGACACCAAAAAATTGTTCCGAATCGGTTTCTAGATAAAAGAACATGCCTAATCCTGATAGATGATTTGATTAAAAATATTGTTGATAGTCAGTCATATGATGATGATTTTGTGAGAAGGGTCGTACTGGCTCTTATGGGTACAGTCTTAGCACCACAATCCATCAAGTTTGTTCGTTATCGTTATTACAAAATGGTGGAGGACATCGACGCTATCAAGTCATACAATTGGACCGATTTCATGTTGGGGGTGTGCATGGATGCTATTAAAAGTATGGTTGAAGATCTTGAAAAATTCAAATGGCCTATCGGGAACTTGGCTCTTCTTCAGGTACAACTCATTTGGTAATAGTTGTATGTACATATATTTTGTATGTGATATATGTGTCAAACTAGTTGTGTTTACTATCATGCGGTACATATACTAGGAAAAACTAGATCCAATTGGTCTGGATGCATTTGATCCTTTGTCTCGTGAATACACACTCATGCTTAACTGTCTAGAAATGGAAGGAAAAAAGTGAGACAACTATGACAACATACACGGGCGGGGTACCGGCAATGTAAGTCAATAAGTATAGTCATTATTTGTTCCACATAGTAATTATGTATATTCGTTATTTAATTTATTTACTGTTTGTTGTAAAGATTGAAAATTGCATTAGCGGAGAGTACAGACGTGCTAAGGTTGCACGTGAAGGGACTATCCCCGAGGAAGAAACGAAGAAAGCTAAACAGAAAGTGGTGGCAGGAGTAGAAAGCCAAGTACGTCGGCGGTTTCATCGAACACAAAATTATAGTATGGACCGTGTGATGACATACATAAAACTGCTTCACAAGGAGGTTCTGTTAATTCGCGAAAGATGTGCACAGGTAATTTTGAAGTTGTACTGAATGTGCTTTAATTAATCAACTACTTAACGTGTTTCATTTGTGTTTGTAGATGGTAATGGAAAGGTTGAACACAGAAGGTGTGATGTACAAGCCCAATAAGCGGGACAACATTGAAGAATTTGATGATGTAGGTGAAGAGTTGGGAGGGAGAATGGCAAGTACAAGTCAAAATATTGGCCAGAAGTTGAATCACCTACCGACGTAAAGATAGGAACATCTTTCACGGGTATGAATGATACCTCCGTGCCCATTGATGACACGGGTGCTCCGACCATGACATCGGGTAAAGGTGAAGCTACTGATCCTTTCATTATAGATGATAATGGAAACTTTCCGTCTTCGGCATCAACTGAATGGACAAAAGACTTTCCGTATATGTCCCGAACCCCGCAAAATGCTGATATTTCTGGTGAGTCTCTGGGTGGTTTGTCACCAACAAAGTCTGAAGAAACATTTGAGAGTTTCCCGACAATGAGCAACATAACTAATGGTGATGGCAGTAAGGAGAATGAAGGTAAAAGCAAACGAAATCCGTTGAAATATTATCAATCCCCCTACACCCGTCTGATTACCCACAAGAAACGTGTTAAAAAAAGTAAGTCAAATACTACTTTATTATGCATTCACACGTTATGTAAATATTTTTATATATTTAACTAACCGTAATTGCATTGCTTTAGATCTGTTTGCTTCACCACATTCAATTCTAGCTAGTTCACTTAATATGACTCCGGATCACATAGAGGCAGCCAAAGTTTTTGTTGAGATTCTTGCATCGTCAAAGAAGCATGCACACCGAACTGTGGTTAATGTGCCGCCACCAGATGGGGACATATGCACGCCAGCTATACTTCATGATGTCCTCGCGTTTAAATGGTTGAATGGCGCTGTAAGTATGAGTTTGTTTTTAATAGAATTATCATTTGTACTACAGAAGTTGATAGAAATTTTATACTAATGTATGCAGGTCAGCAATGCATATTCTGGTTTATATTGGGACATACATTATTCTAGTTTATACTGAAACAAGAATATATTCTGGTTTCGTTAATTTGTTTCAGAGAGCTGAAATCTCTAAGGATATTATGGAGTCCAACTCGACTCTTCAAGCAAAAAAATATCCAGATGTGTCATCGTGGCCAATAAATGAGTATGAAATGCCAAGACAAAAAGATGGGTAAGTTCATACTACATAACACTAGTACAAGCAAGTGCATGTTACGTCCTAAGCTGATTGCACGTGTTTATTGCAGAGTGTCATGTGGACTTTTTGTGATGTGGTGCATAGAACACTGGGACGGAGATCGCTGGGCATATGAATTTGAGAAGGAAGAGATTAATGCGTCAAGGCCATGTATTGTCGCGGAAATTATTTTTTCAGAGGTGAACACATTAGAGAAGGTCAAGATGAAAATTGTTAAAATCATGGAGAAGGAATATGTATTAGCATCGGTAGGGTTTTAGTCCCGCAGAGGTTTCCCTGCCGTTGTTGGGTACTTATTGCTTTGTTGGATTGTAATGCGACATGGCACTTTCAGTTTATTCATTATGCTACTTTGTTAAAGGACATGAGACATGGCACTTTAAAATTCTTATGATACTTTGTTGAAGAATATGAGACATGACACTTTGAAATTCTTTCTTATATGGGTTCAACTCATTCATCATTTTCATAATTAAGCTTCAAATATGATATATTTTAATTAATGTATTACTGTTGTCATGACTTTTGTAGAGTGTTTGATATAACAAAAAATAATCTATGTAAAAAACGCATTTTTAAAAAGAGGCCCAGCCGTGGTGGGGCGTGCATGGTGACTTTACTAGAACCGCCCTGATCTAGCCCGAAGGCGAAAGGGACGGCCTTTCGGCCGCCACCGAGCGGCCCAGCAACGGCTACAACAGGGCAGTCATAGTAGCTATATGTACTGAGCTTGTGAGACAGGCGGCTACGCGGGTATATAAACCGGTCATCGCGTCCCTCGCCGGGCGAGGTGGGACTAAAACTATGCGGCGCATCGCGCCAGAGTCCCCTCCCGTACCCGAGACCACCTTAAAGGGCCGGCCCACGCGCCCGACACGCGTCGTTAATGGGCCGACTTACAAACTGTGCCCTCCCCCACCCGCGCATTTAGTGGGCGAGCAACGTGGCACGCCTAGAGGACCGTGTAGCCGCGACTCCAGCTTTTGCCCCATTCGTTTAGTCCCACCTCGCCTGCTGAGGGACGTCGGACCGGCTTAAGTTGCCGCCTCGTTGTTCCCTCGTAAGATTGATGCCTTCTGCTGCCACGTATTTTCCGCCGCACCACTCTGCCATGATGTTGGCACCAACACAGGATGGCTGGGTATATATGTTGGAAATATGCCCTAGAGGCAATAATAAAATGGTTATTATTATATTTCCTTGTTCATGATAATTGTCTATTGTTCATGCTATAATTGTATTAACTGGAAACAGTAATACATGTGTGAATACATAGACCACAACATGTCCCTAGTGAGCCTCTAGTTGACTAGCTCGTTGATCAATAGATGGTTATGGTTTCCTGACCCTGGACATAGGATGTCATTGATAATGGGATCACATCATTAGGAGAATGATGTGATGGACAAGACCCAATCCTAAGCATAGCACAAGATCGTATAGTTCGTTTGCTAAGAGCTTTTCTAATGTCAAGTATCATTTCCTTAGACCATGAGATTGTGCAACTCCCGGATACCGTAGGAATGCTTTGGGTGTACCAAATGTCACAACGTAACTGCGTGGCTATAAAGGTGCACTATAGGTATCTCCGAAAGTGTGTGTTGGGTTGGCACAAATTGAGACTGGGATTTGTCACTCCGTATGACGGAGAGGTATCTCTTGGCCCACTCGGTAATGCATCATCATAATGAGCTCAATGTGACTAAGTAGTTAATCACGGGATCATTCATTACAGAATGAGTAAAGTGACTTGCCGGTAACAAGATTGAACGAGGTATTGGGATACCGATGATCGAATCTCGGGTAAGTAACGTACCGATTGACAAAGGGAATTGTATACGTGATTGCTTGAATCCTCGACACTGTGGTTCATCCAATGAGATCATCGTGGAACATGTGGGAGCCAACATGGGTATCCAAATCCTGTTGTTGGTTATTGGACGGAGAGATGTCTCGGTCATGTCTGCATGGTTCCTGAACCCATAGGGTCTACACACTTAAGGTTCGGTGACGCTAGAGTTATTATGGGAAATATTATGTGGTTACCGAAGGTTGTTGGGAGTCCCGGATGAGATCCCAGACATGACAAGGAGCTCCGGAATGGTCCGGAGGTGAAGATCAGTATATTGGATGAAGGGTATTGGAGTCCGGAATTGTTCTGGGGGTACCAGGTGATGACCAGCGTGTCCGAAAGGGGTTTCGGAGGCCCCGACAAGTGTTGGGGGGCATTATGGGCCAAGGGAAGGGGGCACATCAACCCACTAAGGGGCGAAGTGCCCCTCCCACCCCATCTCATGTAACCTGGAGAGGTAGGGGTGCCTCCCCTAGGGCAGCCTCCCCTCCCGGCTTGGGGGGCAAGTTTCCTAGGGGGTAGGGGTGCCCAAACCCATCTAGGGTTTCCCCTGGCCGCCGCCCCATCCTCTAGATCCATCTAGAGGGGCCGGCCCCCTCTCCCCTTCCCCCTATATATAGTGAGGGGGTGGGAGGGAAGCCACACCCTTCCCCTGGCACAGCCCCTCCCTCCTCCAACACTTCCTCCTCCTCCATAGTGCTTAGCGAAGCTCTGCCGGAGAACCACGAGCTCCATCACCACCATGCCGTCGTGCTGTCAGAGTTCTCCCTCAACTTCTCCTCTCCCCTTTCTTGATCAAGAAGGAGGAGACGTCCCCGGGCTGTACGTGTGTTGAACGCGGAGGCGCCGTCCGTTCGGTGCTAGATCGGATCTCCCGCGATTTGAATCGCCGCAAATACGACTCCTTCATCCGCGTTCTTGCAATGCTTCCGTATTACGATCTTCAAGTGTATGAAGATGCACTCTCCTCTCTCTCGTTGCTAGTCACTCCATAGATTGATCTTGGTGATGGGTAGAAAATTTTGAATTTCTGCTACGTTCCTCAACAGTGTTATCAGAGCCAGGTTTATGCGTAGTTTCTATGCACGAGTAGAACACAAGTTGTTGTGGGCGTCGATTTTGTCAATTTACTTGCCACTACTAGTCTTATCTTGATTCGGCGGCATCATGGGATGAAGCGGCCCAGACCTACCTTACACGTACGCTTTTGTGAGACAGGTTCCACCGACTGACATGCACTAGTTGCATAAGGTGGCTAGCGGGTGTTTCTCTCTCCCACTTTAGTCGGATTGGATTCGATGAAAAGGGTCCTTATGAAGGGTAAATATCAATTGGCATATCACGTTGTAGTTTTGGCATAGGTAAGAAACGTTCTTGCTAGAAACCTATAGCAGCCACGTAAAAAAACTTGCAACAACAATTAGAGGACGTCTAACTTGTTTTTGCAGCATATGCCGTGTGATATGATATAGCCAAAAGGATGTGATGAATGATATATATGTGATGTATGAGATTGATCATATTCTTGTAATAGGAATCATGACTTGCATGTCGATGAGTATGATAACCGGCGGGAGCCATAGGAGTTATCTTAATTTATTGTATGACATGCGTGTCATTGAATAACGCCATGTAATTACTTTACTTTATTTCTAAACCGTTAGCCATAGTAGTAGAAGTAATAGTTTGCGAGACAACTTCATGAAGACACGATGATGGAGATCATGATGATGGAGATCATGGTGTCATGCCAGTGACGATGATGATCATGGTGCCCCGAAGATGGAGATCAAAAGGAGCAAAATGATATTGGCCATATCATGTCACTGTTTGATTGCATGAGATGTTTATCATGTTTTTGCATCTTATTTGCTTAGAATGACGGTAGCATAAATAAGATGATCCCTCATAAAATTTCAAGAAAGTGTTCCCCCTAAATGTGCACCGTTGTGAAGGTTCGTTGTTTCAAAGCACCACGTGATGATCAGGTGTGATAGATTCTAACGTTCCCATACAACGGGTGTAAGCCAGATTTACACATGCAAAAGACTTAGGTTGACTTGACGAGCCTAGCATGTACAGACATGGCCTCGGAACACAAGAGACCGAAAGGTCAAACATGAGTCGTATAGCAGATGCGATCAACATGAAGATGTTCACCGATGATGACTAGTCCGTCTCACGTGATGATCGGACACGGCTAGTTGACTCGGATCATGTATCACTTAGATGACTAGAGGGATGTCTATCTAAGTGGGAGTTCATTAAATAATCAGATGAACTTAACTATCATGAACATAGTGAAAAGGTCTTTGCAAATTATGTCGTAGCCTATGCTTTAGTTCTACTATTTTAAGATATGTTCCTAGAGAAAATTTAGTTGAAAGTTGATAGTAGCAATTATGCGGACTGTGTCCGTATACTGAGGATTGTCCTCATTGCTGCACAGAAGGCTTATGTCCTTAATGCACCGCTCGGTGTGCTGAACCTCGAGCGTCGTTTGTGGATGTTGCGAACATTTGACATACACGTTTTGATGACTACGTGATAGTTTAGTGCGTAATGTTAAACGGTTTAGAATTGAGGCACCGAAGACATTTTTGAATGTTGCAGAACATATGAGATGTTCCAAGAGCTGAAATTAGGATTTCAGGCTCGTGCCCAAGTCAAGAGGTATGAGACCTCCGACAAGTTTCTTAACCTGCAAACTAAGGGAGAAAAGCTCAATCATTGAGCATGTGCTCAGATTGTCTGAGTACTACAATCACTTGAATCGAGTGGGAGTTTATCTTCTAGATGAGATAGTGATGGTTCTCCATAGTCACTGCCACCAAGCTATTAGAGCTTCGTGATGAACTATAACATATCAGGGATAGACATGATGATCCTTGAGCAATTCGCGATGTTTGACACCGCGCAAGTAGAAATCGAGTAGGAGCATCAATTGTTGATGGTTAGTAAAACCACTAGTTTCAAGAAGGGCAAGGGTAAGAAGGGATACTTCATGAAACGGCAAATCAGTTGCTGCTCTAGTGAAGAAACCCAGGGTTGAACCCAAACCCAAGACTAAGTGCTTCTGTAATGAGGGAACGGTCACTGAAGCAGAACTACCCTAGATACTTGGTAGATGAGAAGGCTGGCAAGGTTGACAGAAGTATATTGGATATACATTGTATTAAATGTGTACTTTACTAGTACTCCTAGTAGCACCAGGGCATGATACCGGTTCGGTTGCTAAGTGTTAGTAACTCGAAATAAAAGAGCTACGGAATAAACGAAGACTAGCTAAAGGTGAGATGACGATGTGTGTTGGAATTGTTTCCAAGGTTGATGTGATCAAGCATCGCCTGCTCCCTCTACCATCGAGATTGGTGTTAAACCTAAATAATTGTTATTTGGTGTTTGCGTTGAGCATAGACATGATTAGATTATGTTTATCGCAATACGGTTATTCATTTAAGGAGAATAATGGTTACTCTGTTTATTTGAATAATACCTTCAACGGTCTTGCACCTAAAATGAATGGTTTATTGATACACATGTTCATACCAAAAGATATAAGATAGTAATGATAGTACCACATACTTGTGGCACTGCCATTTGAGTCATACTGGTATAAAACGCATGAAGAAGCTCCATGTTGATGGATCTTTGGACTCACTCGTTTTGAAAAGATTGAGACATGTGAACCATGTCTATTGGTATATATGCATGAAGAAACTCCATACAGATGGATCATTTGGACTCACTTGATTTTGAATCACTTGAGACATGCGAATCATACCACATGGCCAAGATAACTGAAAGGCCTCGTTTTTTAGTGAGATGAAACAAGAGAGCAACTTGTTGGAAGTAATACATTTGATGTGTGCAATCTAATGAGTGATGAGGCACGCAGTGAATATCATTATGCTCTTACTTCACAGATGATTTGAGTAGATTCTAAGCATATTTACTTGATGAAACACGAGTCTAAATTATTGAAAGGTTCAAGCAATTTCAGAGTGAAGTTGAAGATCATCGTGGCAAGAGGATAAAATGTCTATGATATGATCATAGAGATAAATATCCGAGTTCCAAGTTTGGTACACAATTAAGACCTTGTGGAAATTGTTTCATAACTAATACCGCCTGGAACACCATAGTGTGATGGTGTGTCCGAACATCATAAATGCACCCTATTGGATATGGTGCATACCATGATGTCTCTTATCGAATTACCACTATCGTTTATGGGTTAGGCATTAGAGACAATCGCATTCACTCTAACAGGGCACCACATAATTCCATTGAGATGACATTGTATGAACTATGGTTTAGAGAAACCTAAGTTTTCGTTTCTCAAAAGTTTGGGGCTGCGATGCTTATGTGAAAAAGTTCTGCCTGATAAGCTCGAGCCCAAAGCGGATAAATGCATCTTCATATGATACCCAAAACAGTTGGGTATACCTCCTATTTTAGATCCGGAAGAAAAAGTGATTGTTTCTAGAAACGGGTCCTTTCTCGAGGAATAGTTTCTCTCAAAAGAATTGAGTGGGAGGATGGTGGAGACTTGATAAGGTTATTGAATTGTCACTTCAACTAGTGTATAGCAGGGCACACGAAGTTGTTCCTGTGGCGCCTACACCAATTGAAGTGGAAGCTGATGATAGTGATCATGAAACTTCAGATCAAGTCACTACCAAACCTCGTAGGACGATAAGGATGTGTACTACTTAAGAGTGGTATGGTAATCCTGTCTTGGAGGTCATGTTGCTAGACAAAAATGAACCTACGAGCTATGTAGAAGCGATGGTGGGCCTGGATTCCAACGAATGGCTTGACGCCATAAAATCCGAGAGAGGATCCATGTATGAAAACAAAGTATGGACTTTGGAAGAACCACTTGATGGTCGTAAGGCTATTGGGTGCAGATGGATTTTAAAAGGAAGACGGACAATGATGGTAAGTGTCACCATTAAGAAAGCTCGACTTGTCGATAAGATATTTTCTGACATGTTTAAGGAGTTGACTATGATGAGACTTTCTCACTCATAGCGATGCTAAGAGTCTGTTGGGATTATATTAGCAGTCACTACATTATTTATGAAATCTTGCAGATAGGATGTCAAAACATTGTTTCCTCGATGATTTTCTTGAGGAAAGGTTGTATGTGATACGACCAGAAGGTTTTGTCAATCCTAAAAGATGCTAACAAGTATGCAAAGTTCCAGCAATCCTTCTAAGGACAAGAGTAGGCATCTTGGAGTTGGAATATACGCTTTGATGAGTTGATCAAAGATTTTGGGTTTATACAAACTTTATGAGAAACTTGTATTTCCAAAGAAGTGAGTGGGAGCACTATAGAATTTCTGATGAGTGTATGTTGTTGATCAGAAATGATGTAGAACTTCTGGAAAGCATATAGGGTTATTTGAAAGGTGTTTTTCAATGGAAAACCTGTATTAAGCTACTTGAACATTGAGCATCAAGATCTATCAGGATAGATCAAAAATGCTTAATAGTACTTTCAAATGAAGACATACCGTGACAAGATTTTGAAGGAGTTCAAAATAGATCAGCAAAGGAGTTCTTGGCTGTGTTATAAGGTGTGAGTATTGAGTAAGACTCAAGACCTGACCATGGTAGAAGAGAGAGAAAGGACGAAGGTCGTCCCCTATGCTTTAGACGTAGGCTCTACAGTATGCTATGCTGAGTACCGCACATGAAGTGTGCCTTGCCATGAGTCAGTCAAGGGGTACAAGAGTGATCCAGGAATGGATCACATGACAGCGGTCAAACTTAACCTTAGTAACTAGTGGACCAAGGAATTTTCTCGATTATGGAAGTGGTAAAAGAGTTCGTCGTAAAGGGTTATGTCGATGCAAACTTTGACACTAATCCAGATGACTCTGAGTAGTAAACCGGATTCGTATAGTAGAGTAGTTATTTGGAATAGCTCCAAGTAGCGCCTGGTAGCTGCATCTACAAGATGACATAGATATTTGTAAAGCACACACGGATCTAAAAGGTTCAGACCCGTTGACTAATAAACCTCTCTCACAAGCAAGATATGATCAAACACCATGGGTGTTGGATTCAATACAATCACATAATGATGTGAACTAGATTATTGACTCTAGTGCAAGTGGGAGACTGTTGGAAATATGCCCTAGAGGGAATAATAAAATGGTTATTATTATATTTCCTTGTTCATGATAATTGTCTATTGTTCATGCTATAATTGTATTAACTGGAAACCGTAATACATATTTGAATACATAGACCACAACATGTCCCTAGTGAGCCTCTAGTTGACTAGCTCGTTGATCAATAGATGGTTATGGTTTCCTGACGATGGACATAGGATGTCATTGATAACGGGATCACATCATTAGGAGAATGATGTGATGGACAAGACCCAATCCTAAGCATAGCACAAGATCGTATAGTTCGTTTGCTAAGAGCTTTTCTAATGTCAAGTATCATTTCTTTAGACCATGAGATTGTGCAACTCCCGGATACCGCAGGAATGCTTTGGGTGTACCAAACGTCATAACGTAACTGGGTGGCTATAAAGCTGCACTACAGGTATCTCTGAAAGTGTCTGTTGGGTTGGCATGAATCGAGACTGGGATTTGTCACTCCGTATGACGGAGAGGTATCTCTGGGCCCACTTGGTAGTGCATCATCATAATGAGCTCAATGTGACTAAGTAGTTAATAACGGGATCATGCATTACGGAACGAGTAAAGTGACTTGCCGGTAACAAGATTGAACGAGGTATTGGGATACCGATGATCGAATCTCGGGTAAGTAACGTACTGATTGACAAAGGGAATTGTATACAGGATTGCTTGAATCCTCGACATTGTGGTTCATCGGATGAGATCATCGTGGAACATGTGGGAGTCAACATGGGTATCCAGATACTTTTGTTGGTTATTGGCCGGAGAGATGTCTCGGTCATGTCTGCATGGTTCCTGAACCCGTAGGATCTACACACTTAAGGTTCGGTGACGCTAGAGTTGTCATGGGAAATAGTATGTGGTTACCGAAGGTTGTTCAGAGTCCCGGATGAGATACCGGACATGACGAGGAGCTGCGGAATGGTCCAGAGGTGAAGATCGGTATATTGGACGAAGGGGATTGGAGTCCGGAATTGTTCCGGGTGTACCAGGTGATGACGAGCGTGTCTGAAAGGGGTTTCAGACCCGGCAAGTGTTGGGGGGCCTTATGGGCCAAGGGGAGGGGGCACATCTGCCTACTAAGGGGATGGGCGCCCCTCCCACCCCATCTCACGTAACCTGGAGAGGTAGGGGCGCCACCCCTATGGCAGCCTCCCCTCCCGGCTTGGGGGGCAAGTCTCCTAGGGGGTGGGTGATACTTCCATTTTGCATCATGCTTTTATATTAATATTTATTGCATTATGGGTTGTTATTTCACGTTATGTCACAATACTTATGCCTATTCTCTCTTATTTTACAAGGTTTACATGAAGAGGGAGAATGCTAGCAGCTGGAATTTTGGACTGGAAAAGGAGAAAATATTGGAGACCTATTCTGCGCAACTCCAAAAGTCCTGAAACTCCACGGAATATCTTCAAATAAATAAAGAAAAATCATCGCCAAAGATGAAGGCCAGGGGGCCCACGAGGGTGGGCCCCCCCTGGGGCGCGCCCCCTACCTCGTGGGCCCCCTGGTGGCTCTCCGACGCCCATCTTCTCCTATATGAAGTCTTTCGATGAGAAAAAAATAGAAGGCAACCTTTTAGGACGAGACTCCGCCACCACGAGGCGGAACCTTGGCGGAACCAATCTAGGGCTCCGGCAGAGCCGTTCTGCCGGGGACACTTCCCTCCGGGAGGGGGAAATCATCACCATCGTCATCACCAACGCTCATCTCATCGGGAGAGGGCAATCTCCATCAACATATTCACCAGCACCATCTCATCTCCAAATCCTAGTTCTTCTCTTGTATCCAATTCTTGTCTCCATGTCCGGGATTGGTGCTAGTAGGTTGCTAGTAGTGTTGATTACTCCTTGTAGTTGATGCTAGTTGGTTTATTTGGTGGAAGATCATATGTTCAGATCCTTTATGCATATTATTACCCCTATGATTATGAACATGAATATGCTTTGTGAGTAGTTACGTTTTTTCCTGAGGACAAGGGAGAAGTCTTGCTATTAGTAGTCATGTGAATTTGGTATTCGTTCGATATTTTGATGAGATGTATGTTGTCTAACCTCTAGTGGTGTTATGTGAACGTCGACTACATAACACTTCACCATTATTTGAGCCTAGAGGAAGGCATTGGGAAGTAATAAGTAGATGATGGGTTGCTAGAGTGACAGAAGCTTAAACCCTAGTTTATGCATTGCTTCGTAAGGGGCTGATTTGGATCCATATGTTTCATGCTCTGGTCAGGTTTACCTTAATACTTTTGTTGTAGTTGCGGATGCTTGCAATAAAGGTTAATCATAAGTGGGATGCTTGTTCAACTAAGAATAGCACCCAAGCACCGGTCCACCCACATATCAAATTATCAAAGTACCGAACGCGAATCATATGAGCGTGATGAAAACTAGCTTGACGATATTCCCATGTGTCCTCGGGAGCGCTTTTCCTATTATAAGAATTTGTCCAGGCTTGTCCTTTGCTACAAAAAGGATTGGGACACCTTGATTCACTTTATTTACTATTGTTACTTGTTGCTCGTTACAATTTATCTTATCACAAAACTATCTGTTACCACTTATTTCAGTACTTGCAGAGAATACCTTGCTGAAAACCGCTTATCATTTCCTTCCGCTCCTCGTTGGGTTCGACACTCTTACTTATCGAAAGGACTACGATAGATCCCCTATACTTGTGGGTCATCAAGACTCTTTTCTGGCGCCGTTGCCAGGGAGTGAAGCGCCTTTGGTAGGTGGAATTTGGTAAGGAAAAATTTATTTAGTGTGCTGAAATTTTTTGTCACTTGTTACTATGGAAAGTAATTCTCTGAGGGGCTTGTTCGGGGTATCTTCACCCTGTCCAGTAGTGAAAAGAGTTGCTCCTCAACCTACTCAACCTACTGAACCTATTCAAAATGAAGCTCCTTTTGAAATTCCTCCGCGTATGATGGAAAAACTGCTAGCTAACACTTTTACATGAGATGGGACAAAGCATCCTGATGAACATCTACGCTATGTGGATGAAGTTTGTGGATTATTTAAGCTTGCAGGTATACCCTATGATGTTGTTATGAAGAAGGCCTTCCCTTTATCTTTGAAGGGAGACGCATTGATATGGTACAGGCTATGTGGTGATATGAGATCATGGAACTATAAAAGATTGAAATTGGAATTTCATCCAAAGTATTATCCTATGCATCTTGTTCATCGTGGTCGCAATTATATATATTTTTTGTGGCCTCGCTAAGGAGAAAGCATCGCTCAAGCTTGCGGGGGGCTTAAATCAATGTTATATTCATGACCCAATCATGAGCTCTCAAGAGAAGTAATTATGCAAAGTTTTTATGCTCGGCTTTCTGATAACAATCGCACCATGATCGATACTTCTTGTGCTGGCTCTTTTATGATGAAGACTATTGAATTTAAATGGAATTTATTGTATAGAATTAAATGCAACTCTGAAGATTGGGACCTCGACGAAGGTAAGGAGTCAGGTATGACACCTAAGTTTAATTGTGTTAAATCTTTTATGGATACCAATATTTTCCGTAAGTTTAGCACTAAATATGGACTTGACTCTGAGATAGTAGATTCTATCTGTGAATCTTTTGCTACCTATGTTGATCTCCCCAAGGATAAGTGGTTTAAATATCATCCTCCCATAGAAGTAAAAGTAGCTGCACCTATTAAAGTTGAAGAAAATACTGTCACTTATAATGATCCTATTGTTCCTACTTCTTATGTTGAGAAACCACCTTTCCCTGTTAGAATGAAGGATCATGATCAAGCTTCAACTGCTGTTCGTAAAAGCAATATTAGAACTTATACACCTCCTGAGCAAGTTAAAGTAGAACCTAATATTGCTATTGTTAAAGGTCTCTTATCTGATAATATTGATGGGCATGTTATTCAATTCTATGGTGAAACTGCTAGAATTGCTAAACCTTGTGCTAGAGATAAACATAGATCTGTGGTAGGCATGCCTGTTATTTCCTGTTAAAATAGGAGATCATTGTTATCATGGCTTATGTGATATGGGTGCTAGTGCTAGTGTAATACCCATTGACTTACACAAAGAAATTATGCATGATATTGCACCTGCTGAGTTAGAAGATATTGATATTACAATTAAACTTGCTAATAGAGATACTATATTTGCAATGGGAATTGTTAGAGATGTTGAAGTCTTGTGTGGAAAAACCAAATATCCCACTGATTTTCTTGTTCTTGGTTCTCCACAAGATAGCTTTTGTCCCATTATATTTGGTAGACCCTTCTTGAATACTATTAATGCTAGGATAGACTGTGAAAAGAATGTTATTACTATTGGCTTGGATGATATGGTTCATGAGTTTAATTTCTCTAAATTTAGTAAACAACATCGTGAGGAAGAATTGCCTAGTGAAGATGAAATTATTGGTCTAGCTTCTATTGTCGTACCTCCTAGTGATCCTTTAGAACAATATTTGCTAGACCATGAAAATGATATGTTCATGAATGAAAGAAGGGAAATAGATGAAGTATTCTTTAAACAGGAACCTATTCTGCAACACAATTTGCCTGTTGAAATCCTAGGGGATCCTCCTTCACCCAAGGGTGATCCCGTGTTTGAGCTTAAACCGTTGCCTGATAATCTTAAATATGCTTATCTTGATGAAAAGAAAATATATCCTGTTATTATTAGTGCTAACCTTTTAGAGCATGAAGAAGAAAGATTACTGAAAACTCTGAAGAAGCACTGTGCCGCTATTGGATATACTCTGGATGATCTTAAGGGCATCAGTCCCACTCTATCTCAACATAAAATAAATTTGGAAGCGGATGCCAAACCAGTTCGTGATCCTCAACGACGTTTGAATCCTAAAATGAAAGAAGTGGTAAGAAAAGAAATACTCAAGCTTCTGGAGGCAGGTATAATTTATCCCGTTGCTGATAGTCAGTGGGTAAGTCCTGTCCATTGTGTCCCTAAGAAGGGAGGTATTACTGTTGTCCCTAATGATGAAGATGAATTGATTCCGCAAAGAATTATCACAGGTTATAGGATGGTAATTGATTTCCACAAATTAAATAAGGCTACTAAGAAAGATCATTACCCCTTACCTTTTATTGATCAAATGCTAGAAAGATTATGCAAACATACATATTATTGCTTTCTAGATGGTTATTCTGGTTTCTCTCAAATAATTGTGTCGGCTAAAGATCAATCAAAGACTACTTTTACATGCCATTTTGGTACTTTTGCTTATAGACGTATGCCTTTCGGTTTATTAATGCACCTGCTACCTTTCAAAGATGCATGATGGCTATATTCTCTGACTTTTGTGAAAAAATTGTGAGGTTTTCATGGACGATTTTTCCGTCTATGGTTCCTATTTTGATGATTGCTTGAGCAATCTTGCTCGAGTTTTGCAGAGATGTGAAGAAATTAATCTTGTCTTGAATTGGGAAAAGTGCCACTTTATGGTTAATGAAGGTATTGTCTTCGGGCACAAAGTTTCTGAAAGAGGTATTGAAGTTGATAAAGCCAAGGTTGATGCTATTGAAAAGATGCCATGTCCCAAGGACATCAAAGGTATAAGAAGTTTCCTTGGTCACGCCGGATTTTATAGGAGGTTCATTAAGGACTTATCAAAAATTTCTCGGCCTCTGACTAATTTATTACAAAAAGATGTACCATCTGTCTTTGATGATGATTGTGTAGAAGCATTTGAAATACTTAATAAAGCATTAGTCTCTGCACCTGTTGTTCAGCCACCTGATTGGAATTTACCCTTTGAAATTATGTGTGATGCTAGTGATTATGCTGTAGGTGTTGTTCTAGGGCAAAGAGTTGATAAGAAATTAAATGTTATCCATTATGCTAGTAAGACTCTAGACAATGCTCAAAGAAATTATGCTACTACCGAAAAGGAACTTTTAGCAGTTGTATTCGCTTGTCATAAATTTAGACCCTATATTGTTGATTCTAAAGTAACTATTCACACTGATCATGCTGCTATTAAATATCTCATGGAAAAGAAAGATGCAAAACCTAGACTTATTAGATGGGTTCTCTTGCTGCAAGAATTTGATTTGAATATTGTTGATAGAAAAGGAGCTGAGAACCCCGTTGCAGACAACTTATCTAGGTTAGATAATGTTCTTGATGACCCACTACCTATTGATGATAGCTTTCCTGATGAACAATTAAATGTCATAAGCACATCTCGTAGCACTCCTTGGTATGCTGATTATGCTAATTATATTGTTGCTAAATTTATACCACCTAGCTTCACATACCAACAAAACAAAAAGTTTTTCTATGATCTACGACATTACTTTTGGGATGACCCACATCTTTATAAAGAAGGAGTAGATGGTGTCATTAGACGTTGTGTACCTGAGCATGAACAGGAACAGATCCTACACAAGTGTCACTCCGAAGCTTATGGAGGACACCACGCTGGAGATAGAACTGCACATAAGGTATTGCAATCTGGTTTTTATTGGCCTACTCTCTTCAAGGATGCCCGTAAGTTTGTTTTGTCTTGCGATGAATGTCAAAGAATTGGTAATATTAGTAGACGTCAAGAAATTCCTATGAATTATTCACTTGTTATTGAACCATTTGATGTTTGGGGCTTTGATTATATGGGACCTTTTCCTGCCTCTAATTGATATACACATATTTTAGTTGTTGTTGATTACGTTACTAAGTGGGTAGAAGCTATTCCAACTAGTAGTGCTGATCATAACACCTCTATTAAAATACTTAAGGAAGTTATTTTTCCGAGGTTTGGAGTCCCTAGATATTTAATGACTGGTGGTGGTTCACATTTTATTCATGGTGCTTTCCGTAAAATGCTTGCTAAATATGATGGCAATCATAGAATCGCATCTCCATATCACCCGCAGTCTAGTGGTCAAGTAGAATTGAGCAATAGAGAGCTAAAATTAATTTTGCAAAAGACTGTTAATAGGTCTAGAAAGAATTGGTCCAAGAAACTGGACGACGCATTATGGGCCTATAGAACTGCATATAAGAATCCTATGGGTATGTCTCCGTATGAAATGGTTTATGGAAAAGCTTGTCACTTACCTCTCGAACTAGAACATAAGGCATATTGGGCTATTAAAGAGATCAACTATGATTTCAAACTTGACGGTGAGAAGAGGTTATTTGATATTAGCTCACTTGATGAATGGAGAACCCAAGCTTATGAAAATGCCAAGTTGTTTAAAGAAAAAGTTAAAAGATGGCATGACAAAAGGATACAAAAGCGTGAGTTTAATGTAGGTGATTATGTATTGCTATACAACTCTCGTTTAAGATTTTTTGCAGGAAAACTTCTCTCTAAATGGGAAGCTCCCTACGTTATCGAGGAAGTCTATCGTTCCGGTGCCATAAAAATCAACAACTTCGAAGGCACAAATCCGAAGGTGGTAAACGGTCAAAGGATCAAACACTATATCTCAGGTAATCCTATAAATGTTGAAACCAATATTATTGAAACCGTAACCCCGGAGGAATACATACGGGACACCTTCCAGACCGTCCCAGACTCCGAAAAGGAATAGGTATGTGGTACGGTAAGTAAACCGACTCCAAAACAATTTTTAAGGCAATATTTCTCCGTTTTTGGAATATTTAGAAAAATATAAAAATAAGTGGCAGCCCGGGAAGGACACAAGGCCTTCACGAGGGTGGAGGGCGCGCCCTACCCCCTTGGCACGCCCCCTACCTCGTGAGCACCTCATGTGCCCTCCGGACTCCATTTTCTTGCATGATACGTATTTTGGTCGGTAAAAATTCATTATATATACTCCCGAAGGTTTTGACTCTCGTATCACGCAAATATCCTATGTTTTCGTTTCGAGCTATTTCCGTTGCAGATTTAGAGCACCATGACTTCTCCCTCCTCCAGCAATGAAGACAAGGATGCTTGGTTATTGAAGATAGAGTTGAAAAGAGAGGAACCAGAAGAGATCAACAAGGATGAAAAGATCAAGAAGGCCATGGAGGTTCAAGCTCCGGTGGTGAAAGAAGAATACATCCCTCAACCTTTACCTAACCTTTTCACTCCAACAGAGATTGAAGCGTTCAAGATGATTGAGTTAGCCTGCATATAGAACAAGTATCTTACATAGGAGAATATTTTGTTGAAGAATCATATTGCTGGGCTCAAGGGCATTATCTGCAAGTTGGAGGAACTTTTACCCTCGATGTGCGATTATCCACCATCATCATAACCACCTCCATCACCTCCGAGGATATAATCGCATGGGTATGGGCACTCCCCTTGGCAACTGCCAAGCTTGGGGGAGGTGCCCTGGTATCGTATCACCATCACAACTCCTATCTTTACCATTTTTCTTAGTTCAATCCTATTAGTAGTATCTTGATTTAGTAGAATAAAGTTATGGCATGATCTAGTTTTGAGTTTTGCTTTTTGATCCTTCTTTGTAATCGAGACCATGAGCTATATAATAAAAATAAGTGTTGAGTCAAGGGCTTGATTATTTTGCCATGATCTTGGGTGAGTAGAAGAAAAAGAATAAAAAGAATCAAAGAGTTCATATTGATCTTATCGAAAGTAATGACTTCACATAGAAAGAGTATGATGATTAAAGGTTGTTGGGAGTTGGCAAGTATAGCTTTGGTCATAGTTGCAATTAATATGAAGTAATAAGGAAAGAGAGGTTTCACATATAGATATATTATCATTGACATCTTTTATGATTGGGAGCACTAATTAAAATACGACATGCTAAGGAGTTGATGTTGGACAAGGAAGACAACATAATGAGTTATGCTTTCTTATATCTGAGATAAAGTATGTTGTCATGGATCCTCTAACGTGTTGAGTTTGCCTTTCCCCCTCATGCTAGCCAAATTCTCAGCACCAAGTAGGAATACTACTTGTTCTTCCAAATACCCTTAAACCAGTTTTGCCATGAGAGTCCACTATATCTACCTATGGATTGAGTAAGATCCTTCAAGTAAGTTGTCATCCGTGCAAGCAATAAAAATTGCTCTCTAAATGTGCATGACTTATTAGTGCAGAGAAAATAAGCTTTGTACAAACTTGTTGTGGACGTAATAAAAGCGACGGACTGCATAATAAAGGTCCACATACAAGGGGCAATATAAAGTGACGTTCTTTTGCATTAAGATTTTGTGCATCAACTCTAAATGCACATGACAACCTCTGCTTCCCTTTGTGAAGGGCCTATCTTTTATTATTATCCTCTACCTTATGCAAGAGTCACGGTGATCTTCACCTTTCCTTTTTCATTTTATCCTTTGGCAAGCTCAGCATGTTGGAAAGAACATGGTATATATATCTAATTGGGTGTAGGGGAGCATGAATTATTATTGTTGACATTACCCTTGAGGTAAAAGGTTGTGGGGCAAAGCTATAAGCCCCTATCTTTCTCTGTGTCCGATTAAAACTCCGTAACCACAAGTATGGCGTGAGTGTTAGCAATTATGAAGGACTAAGTGATAGTTGAGTATGTGGACTTGCTTTTAAGCTCTGACATAGACTCTTTCCGATGTTATGATAAATTGCAATTGCTTCAATGACTGAGGTTATAATTTGTTGGTGCTCAATAAGGTTTCTAATTCATACTTTTGCATTGTGAAGAGATCATCACTTGAACATAAGTAATCATATGACAAAATCTATATATGTTGCCGTTATGGAAATAATCATGATGCCTTCATGCCCGTATTTTATTTTTATCGATGCCTCTACCTCTAAACATGAGGACATATTTATTGTTATCGGCTTTTTGCTTGAGGACAAGCGAGGTCTAAGCTTGGGGGAGTTGATACGTCCATTTTGCATCATGCTTTCATATTAATATTTATTGCATTATGGGCTGTTATTTCACGTTATGTCACAATAATTATGGCTATTCTCTCTTATTTTACAAGGTTTACATGAAGAGGGAGAATGCCGACAGCTAGAATTCTGGACTGGAAAAGGAGCAAATATTGGAGACCTATTCTGCGCAACTCCAAAAGTCCTGAAACTCCACAGAATATCTTCAAATAAATAAAGAAAAATTGTCACCAAAGATGAAGGCCAGGGGACCACACCCTACTCACGAGGGTGGGGGGCGCCCCCTACCTCGTGGGCCCCCTGGTGGCTCTCCGACGCCCATCTTCTCCTATATGAAGTCTTTCGATAAGAAAAAATAGAAGGCAACCTTTCGGGATGAGACTTCGCCGCCACGAGGCGGAACCTTGGCGGAACCAATCTAGGGCTCCGGCAGAGCCGTTCTCCCGGGGACACTTCCCTCCGGGAGGGGGAAATCATCACCATCGTCATCACCAACGCTCCTCTCACTAGGAGAGGGCAATCTCCATCAACATCTTCACCAGCACCATCTCATCTCCAAAACCTAGTTCATCTCTTGTATCCAGTTCTTGTCTCCAAGTCCGGGATTGGTGCTAGTAGGTTGCTAGTAGTGTTGATTACTCCTTGTAGTTAATGCTAGTTGGTTTATTTGGTGGAAGATCATATGTTCAGATCCTTTATGCATATTATTACCCCTCTGATTATGAACATGAATATGCTTTGTGAGTAGTTACGTTTGTTCCTGAGGACAAGGGAGAAGTCTTGCTATTAGTAGTCATGTGAATTTGGTATTCGTTCGATATTTTGATGAGATGTATGTTGTCTAACCTCTAGTGGTGTTATGTGAACGTCGACTACATAACACTTCACCATTATTGGGCCTAGAGGAAGGCATTGGGAAGTAATAAGTAGATGATGGGTTGCTAGAGTGACAGAAGCTTAAACCCTAGTTTATGCATTGCTTCGTAAGGGGCTGATTTGGATCCATATGTTTCATGCTATGGTTAGGTTTACCTTAATACTTTTGTTGTAGTTGCGGATGCTTGCAATAAAGGTTAATCATAAGTGGGATGCTTGTTCAACTAAGAACAGCACCCAAGCACCGGTCCACCCACATATCAACTTATCAAAGTACCGAACGTGAATCATATGAGCGTGATGAAAACTAGCTTGACGATATTCCCATGTGTCCTCGGGAGCGCTTTTCCTATTATAAGAATTTGTCTAGGCTTGTCCTTTGCTACAAAAAGGATTGGGCCACCTTGCTGCACTTTATTTACTATTGTTACTTGTTGCTCGTTACAATTTATCTTATCACAAAACTATCTGTTACCACTTATTTCAGTACTTGCAGAGAATACCTTGCTGAAAACCGCTTATCATTTCCTTCTGCTCCTCGTTGGGTTCGACACTCTTACTTATCGAAAGGACTACGATAGATCCCCTATACTTGTGGGTCATCAGTGGGGGCGCCCAAACCCATCTAGGGTTTCCCCTGGCCGCCGCCCCCTCCTCTAGACCCATCTTATCTATTAGAGGGGCCGGCCTCCTCTCCCCTTCCCCCTATATATAGTGAGGGGGTGGGAGAGCAGCCACACCCTTCCCCTGGCGCAGCCCCTCCCTGCACCAACACTTCCTCCTTCTCCATAGTGCTTAGCGAAGCTCTGCCACAGAACCACGAGCTCCAGCACCACCATGTCGTCGTGTTGTGGGAGTTCTCCCTCAATTTCTCCTCTCCCCTTGCTGGATCAAGAAGGAGGAGACGTCCCCGGGCTGTACGTGTGTTGAATGCGGAGGCGCCGTCCGTTCGGTGCTAGATTGGATCTTCCGCGATTTGAATCGCCGCGAATACGACTCCTTCATCCGCGTTCTTGCAATGCTTCCGTATCGCGATCTTCAAGGGTATGAAGATGCACTCTCCTCTCTCTCGTTGCTAGTCACTCCATAGATTGATCTTGGTGATGCGTAGAAACTTTTGAATTTCTGCTATGTTCCTCAACATTATATGTTTCTAAAAATATATGACCGCCGCAAATACAAACAACATCAAACATCAACGCCGCAAAAAATACAAACTGATATATATTAACACAGCAAAAATATTACTTTCACACAAACATTATATAACAATAATAGTTGCACACACTTATAACATTTTGTCTCACAAAATAGTACCAATCATAGTTGGACACACATTTAAATGTTTAGGCTCACATGAAAGTGACAATAAAACGTAAAAAAATTGTCTGCAAATATAGTACGTCTAGCAACACAATGCCATGCGAATTGAACTCTGTCCCAGTGCCTTGCATTCATTAATAAAACTTCTTCTTTATGCCCGGTTCCTACATAACAAATTATAAACAACTCATCAGACAATTATAAAGAGAGGAACAAAAGATAATTAATAAATATAAAACTTACTTTTCATTCTGTGGGCACGTTTGCCGTCTATGGCCCTCTTCGCGACATATGCCACAAAGAGGACCAGGTTTTCTCTCAAAAAATGATTTTGGTCTTCCATTTTTTGAAACATTTAGATCTTTCTTTGCCCGCTCTGTCTTGCTCTGTCTAGGGGGCGCCCTTCGTGGAAACTCTCACGGGATCACCTATGACATCAACATGGCTCCGCATGCACATTCCTTCTACTACCAACAGCATCATCATCAGGGACCTTTTTCTTAGCTATTATATTCTGCAGACACTGCATCAACTCATCAAAGACGAATGGATCATTTGATGCAACATGGAAAGCTTCTGCTCCTGTTATACTAAGTTGACTATAGCGAGCACGCTGCTCTGCCCCTGTCCAACCCCAGCCAAACATGTCACTCTTTCACTATGCAGGCAGCCCACCTCTCGCAACTTTCGACATCCTCTTAAGGATGCAACACTTAGGTATTTTAGATATTTTCAGATGAATCAACACATACAGAATGTGTTTGCAAGGCAACCCTTTCCGAAGCATTCGTCCACAACTGCAGTCTATAGTATTCTCAGAGTTTTCAAGTCGATTATTCACGTTGAACTGAAATTTGCGTTATTTTCCCATGTCACGATGAAGGTGTGACAGTCAACTCCCACTAGCGTCTCAAAATCTCAAGCTCTCCCATCTTCTTCAGATCTTGTTGAAGAATAAAAAAATTGGCATGAGTGAATACTTTGGCAGCATGCTTCTCAATGTCCTTATATTCAGTGACTATTGGTGGCACTGACTGATTAGAAACACATTCATCATGCGCCTCGTTCTCACGTAGTCAAACTATGCAATTCTCATAATGCACAACTAGATAAACAATAGTCATAACGCCGTCCAGGTGAAGGTGAAGACAAGAGTTAAGGCTTTCACTCCTCTAATTACTGCGCGTACCCAGAAAAAAACCATCTGACAGATATGATGTTGCCCACATACTCCTCTTCCTGTACATCCTACGCAACCACTCTTCTGTTTTATCAGTTTTCAATTTAAGGACAAAAGTGTGCCATCTCGCCTCAAAGTTGAAGCGTGCCATCTCGCCTCAACGTTGGCAAGAGAGGTGGAGTAGTACAAGAGTGCCCTGAACTCATTTAGTAATTTGTAGTTAAGGTGCTTCTGCATATTTTTTCCACGTGTCGTGAGCAGAGACGGTGCAACACATCAGCCAAAACCAACCGAATAGCTCATATCATTGCAGCGTCTCCATCTGTGAGGATTGACCTTGGCTTCTTCTGACACTTGGCCTTCAGGAACGTTTGGAGCAGCCACACGTACGTCGCTTCGGTCTTGTCGGACACAATGGCACAACCAAACACTGTGGTGCAACGGTGATTATTTACACCAACAAAGGGGACGAATGGCATACCATATCTGTTCATCTTATACGTGCTATCAAACACAGTCACATCTCCATGCAACTGATAGACCCGCCGCGACTGTGCGTCGCACCAAAACATGCTCTTTAAACGGCCCTCCTTATCGAGCACGTACTCAAAGAAGAAGTCTGGATCCTTCTTCCTTATGCTCCTCATAATCCAGATTGCTGTTACCATCACCCTTCGCAATCAACTTCATTTTTTCTTGGCAACATAGGTTGTAGACGTCTCGTCTCAGGAACCCACACTTATCGTACAAACCATACCTACTAATGAAGTGGTCGACGATGATATGCTTTCTGATCCCTACTCCTTCCATCCCCAAGATCTCAGTTATCTGGTGATCTCTCATCACTCTATGTGACCGCAGAAATGCCACCTCATCTTCTCTAGCCAACAAATGGTTGTGATCATCCATAAAAGCTGCCACGAACCAAACTTCACGTCCTTTGTCCAACTTCACGACCAAATGTGTGCCTCGCAACGAGTCTCAGGTCTTAGCCTGCGGGTACGGCCCTCCGGGTTTAAAAATTTACTCAGTCTTTTTCCTGCCCTCGAGCAAATGTATCGCCTATACCGAATAGTGGTTGAAAGAGATTTTCCTCGTTTCACCTTATCTTTTCTGATATTGAATCCACGGTCTCTGGCGTAGTTATAGTAGAACGTGTATGCCTCCCATTGTGATGCAAAGGTCATACCCATAACCTTCAACTGTGTCTCCAGCACCCGTTGCTTGATTTCAGCCTCCTCAATGTCCATATTAGCTGCATCCTCATGCTCATGGCAATCATCACCACTCCAACCATCAAAGTTAGCCTACAATATTACACATAAGCAAGTGTAAGTTGTCATTAATAAGATTTTATTATTGTATGACATCTAAAAGTTTGGACCGAACCTAACTTATGTTATCTACGAAAGATTCCACACCATGATTTTCACCATTCTGGACATCAATATCCTCCTGCACATAAAAGATCATATCCACATGTAAGTACCCATATGGTTTTTCGTCCGATGAAATGAATGTACACGTCACTTACGTTTTCACTACAAGCACCATCCTCCTTCTTTTGAAAAAGCCTCCTCAGGTAAATTCTCGTACGATGACCCGGATTCATTGTCGCTGCTATCATCATCATTTTTACTTCCATCTTCATTCGTACGATCAACACTATCACTACCATACCACTCGCTCATCTCCAAGAACACATCCGTAAATCTAGTTTCTTTCTCCATTGAATGACCTCACTACCAACACTTCAACATTTAAAATAAAAATTGATCTATCAATTCAAAATCAAACGAGATTTACTACGGTCATACTAATGAATAGTTCATAACAAACAAATGATTGTAAATAATTATTTGCACCTACTATTTTTTTGACAAACTAGACGGCTTACATGACAAACCTAGACGCTGGCAGGTCCCAATGTCCAGCGGCAAGGCATTCAGGTACGTGCACTCCGACCTGCCTGCGGACGGCGAGGATGTTCCCGGAGATGTTGATCACGCTATTGCGGACGGCGACAGCGTCCGCGTAGGCCACGTCACTGCGACGACCTACACGGAGGCCAGATCGCGTACGGCGGCGACTCCAAGAACGTCCATGGCGGCCAGATCCCGGGTGAAGACGGGGAGAAAACTGAGATTGTTGGCAATCGGCGGGGAAGGGCGGCGATCGGCCGGACAGAGCGAGGTTGGAATGGGCCGCGTGATCGCGGCTAGGTCGTGAGAAAACTAAGATGGTTGCTGATCGGTGGGGAAGGGCGGCGATTGGTCAGACGGGGCGATGTTGGAATGGGCTGCGTGATCGCGGCTAGGTCGTGGGTCATTTTTTCGCGCGAGGGGCATGGTGTAGATGCGAATCGGCTATATCGGCTTGAGCCGTGCGCTCGGCTCTACGTGTATGCACACGCCTGATACATACGTTAAGCGCGGGGGGGGGGGGGGGGGTACCGAAGCAGAGTTCTTGTGAAAAAGCATACCCACAAACTCACTGTAGGTCCAAAACGACCTATGGTACCAGATGCACCCGAGTTTTACCTCCTGATGTCTAGGAGTTTGATGAAGAATACGGTGGTATCTGAACTTGCTGTTTTGTCTAGTTGCTACTGTGTACTAGACGGTATTTGATTTATAGGAGCTGTTTGGATCCCACACCTGATCCACCCGGTTGAAGGAAATATGCCCTAGAGGCAATAATAAAGTTATTATTTATTTCCTTATATCATGATAAATGTTTATTGTTCATGCTAGAATTGTATTAACCGGAAACATAATACATGTGTGAATACATAGACAAACATAGTGTCACTAGTATGCCTCTACTTGACTAGCTCGTTGAATCAAAGATGGTTAAGTTTCCTAGCCATGGACAAAAGAGTTGTCATTTGATTAACGGGATCACATCATTAGGAGAATGATGTGATTGACATGACCCATTCCGTTAGCCTAGCACTTGATCGTTTAGTATGTTGCTATTGCTTTCTTCATGACTTATACACGTTCCTGTAACTATGAGATTATGCAACTCCCATTTACCGGAGGAACACTTTGGGTGCTACCAAACGTCACAACGTAACTGGGTGATTATAAAGGAGTACTACAGGTGTCTCCAAAGGTACATGTTGGGTTGGCGTATTTCGAGATTAGGTTTTGTCACTCCGATTGTCGGAGAGGTATCTCTGGGCCCTCTCGATAATGCACATCACTATAAGCCTTGCAAGCAATGTGACTAATGAGTTAGTTGCGGATGATGCATTATGTAACGAGTAAAGAGACTTTCCGGTAACGAGATTGAACTAGGTATTGGATACCAACGATCGAATCTCGGGCAAGTAACATGCCGATGACAAAGGGAACAACATATGTTGTTATGCGGTTTGACCAATAAAGATCTTCGTAGAATATGTAGGAGCCAATATGGGCATCCAGGTTCCGCAATTGGTTATTGACCAAGAATAGTTCTAGGTCATGTCTACATAGTTCTCGATCCCGTAGGGTCCGCACGCTTAAGGTTTCGATGACAATTATATTATGAGTTTATGAGTTTTGATGTACCTAAGGAGTTCGGAGTCCCGGATGAGATCGGGGACATGACGAGGAGTCTCGAAATGGTCGAGACGTAAAGATCGATATATGGGACGACTATATTCGGAGTTCGGAAAGGTTCCGAGTGATTCGGGTATTTTTTGGAGTACCGGAGAGTTACGGGAATTCGCCGGGGAGTATATGGGCCTTATTGGGCCATACGGGAATAGAGGAGAGAGGCCGAAAGGAAGGAGGCGCGCAGCCCCCTCTGGTCCGAATTGGACAAGGGGTGCGGCCCCCTTTTCCTTCGTCCTCTCCCCTCTTTCCCCCCTTCTCCTACTCCAACAAGGAAGGAGGGAGTCCTACTCCCGGTGGGAGTAGGACTCCCCTTGGCGCGCCCCTCCTAGGCGGCCGCCCCCTCCCCCCTTGCTCCTTTCTATACGGGGGCAGGGGGGCACCTCTAGACACGACAACACAAGTTGATCTACGGATCGTTCCTTAGCCGTGTGCGGTGCCCCCCTCCACCATATTCCACCTCGGTCATATCGTCGCGGAGTTTAGGCGAAGCCCTGCACCGGTAGAGCATCATCATCGTCACCACGCCGTTGTGCTGACGGAACTCATCCCCGAAGCTTTGCTGGATCGGAGCCCGGGGATCGTCATCGAGCTGAACGTGTGCTGAACTCGGAGGTGCCGTACGTTTGGTACTTGGATCGGTCGGATCATGAAGACATACGACTACATCAACCGCGTTGTCATAACGCTTCCGCTTACGGTCTACGAGGGTACATGGACTACACTCTCCCCTCTCGTTGCTATGCCATCACCATGATCTTGCGTGTGCGTAGGATTTTTTTTGAAATTACTACGTTCCCAACAGTGGCATCCGAGCCTAGGTTTTATGCGTTGATGTTATATGCACGAGTAGAACACAAGTGAGTTGTGGGCGATATAAGTCATACTGCTTACCAGCATGTCATACTTTGGTTCGGCGGTATTGTGAGATGAAGCGGCCCGGACCGACATTACGCATACGCTTACGTGAGACTGGTTTCACCGCGCTTAAAGGTGACCGGCGGGTGTCTGTCTCTCTCACTTTAGCTGAATCGAGTGTGGCTACGCCCGGTCCTTGCGAAGGTTAAAACAGCACCAACTTGACAAACTATCGTTGTGGTTTTTGATGCGTAGGTAAGAACGGTTCTTGCTAAGCCCGTAGCAGCCACGTAAAACTTGCAACAACAAAGTAGAGGACGTCTAACTTGTTTTTGCAGGGCATGTTGTGATGTGATATGGTCAAGACGTGATGCTATATTTTATTGTATGAGATGATCATGTTTTGTAACCGAAGTTATCGGCAACTGGCAGGAGCCATATGGTTGTCGCTTTATTGTATGAAATGCAAACGCCCTGTAATTGCTTTACTTTATCACTAAGCGGTAGCGATAGTCGTAGAAGCAATAAATGGCGTAACGACAACGATGCTACGATGGAGATCAAGGTGTCGCGCCGGTGACGATGGTGATCACGACGGTGCTTCGGAGATGGAGATCACAAGAACAAGATGATGATGGCCATATCATATCACTTATATTGATTGCATGTGATGTTTATCCTTTATGCATCTTATCTTGCTTTGATTGACGGTAGCATTTTAAGATGATCTCTCACTAATTATCAAGAAGTGTTCTCCCTGAGTATGCACCGTTGCCAAAGTTCTCGTGCCCAGACACCACGTGATGATCGGGTGTGATAAGCTCTACGTCCATCTACAACGGGTGCAAGCCAGTTTTGCACACGCGGAATACTCAGGTTAAACTTGACGAGCCTAGCATATGCAGATATGGCCTCGGAACACGGAGACCGAAAGGTCGAGCGTGAATCATATAGTAGATATGATCAACATAGTGATGTTCACCATTGAAACTACTCCATCTCACGTGATGATCGGTTATGGTTTAGTTGATTTGGATCACGTGATCACTTAGATGACTAGAGAGATGTCTGTCTAAGTGGGAGTTCTTAAGTAATATGATTAATTGAACTTAAATTTATCATGAACTTAGTCCTGGTAGTATTTTGCAAATTATGTTGTAGATCAATAGCTTGCGTTGTTGCTTTCATATGTTTATTTTGATATGTTCCTAGAGAAAATTGTGTTGAAAGATGTTAGTAGCAATGATGCGGATTGGATCCGTGATCTGAGGTTTATCCTCATTGCTGCACAGAAGAATTATGTCCTTGATGCACCGCTAGGTGACAGACCTATTGCAGGAGCAGATGCAGACGTTATGAACGTTTGGCTAGCTCAAAATGATGACTACTTGATAGTTTAGTGCACCATGCTTAAACGTCTTAGAATCGGGACTTCAAAGACGTTTTGAACGTCATGGACCATATGAGATGTTCCAGGAGTTGAAGTTAATATTTCAAGCAAATACCCGAGTTGAGAGATATGAAGTCTCCAACAAGTTCTATAGCTAAAAGATGGAGGAGAATCGCTCAACTAGTGAGCATGTGCTCAGATTGTCTGGGTACTACAATCGCTTGAATCAAGTGGGAGTTAATCTTCCAGATAAGATAGTGATTGACAGAATTCTCTAGTCACCATCACCAAGTTAGTAGAACTTCGTGATGAACTATAGTATGCAAGGGATGACGAAAACGATTCCCGAGCTCTTCGTGATGTTGAAATCGACGAAGGTAGAAATCAAGAAAGAGCATCAAGTGTTGATGATTGACAAGACCACTAGTTTCAAGAAAAGGGCAAAGGGAAAGAAAGGGAACTTCAAGTAGAATGGCAAACAAGTTGTCACTCCCGCGAAGAAGCCCAAAGCTGGACCAAAGCCTGAAACTGAGTGATTATACTGCAAAGGAAATGGTCACTAGAAGCGGAAATGCCTTGAATATTTGGTGGATAAGAAGGATGGCAAAGTGAACAAGGGTATATTTGATATACATGTTATTGATGTGTACCTTACTAGTGTTTATAGTAACCCCTGAGTATTTGATACTTGTTCGGTTGCTAAGATTAGTAACTCGAAACAGGAGTTACAGAATAAACAGAAACTAGTTGAAGGTGAAGTGACGATGTGTGTTGGAAGTGGTTCCAAGATTGATATGATCATCATCGCACACTCCCTATACTTTCGAGATTAGTGTTGAACCTAAATAAATGTTATTTGGTGTTTGTGTTGAGCATGAATATGATTTGATCATGTTTATTGCAATACAGTTATTCATTTAAAATTAGAGAATAATTGTTGTTCTGTTTAAATGAATAAAACCTTTGATGGTCATACACCCAATGAAAATAGTTTGTTGGATCTCGATCGTAGTGATACACATATTCATAATATTGATGCCAAAAGATGCAAAGTTGATAATGATAGTGCAACTTATTTGTGGCACTGCCGTTTGGGTCATATCGGTGTAAAGCGCATGAAGAAACTCCATAAAGATGGATTTTCGGAATCACTTGGTTATGAATCATTTGATGCTTGCGAACCGTGCCTTTTGGGCAAGATGACTAAAAACTCCGTTCTCCGGAACAATGGAACAATCTACTGACTTATTGGAAATAATACATACCGATGTATGCGATCCAATGAGTGTTGATGCTCGTGGCAAGTATCGTTATTTTCTGACCTTCACAAAATGATTTGAGCAGATATGGGTATATCTACTTGATGAAACATAAGTATGAAATAATTGAAAGGTTCAAAGAATTTCAGAGTGAAGTGGAAAAATCATCGTAACAAGAAAATAAAGTTTCTATGATCTGATCACGGAGACGAATATTTGAGTTACGAGTTTGGTCTTCAATTAAAACAATGTGGAATAGTTTCACAGCTCACGCCACCTGGAACACCACAACGTTATGGTGTGTCCGAACGTCGTAACCGCACTTTATTGGATATGGTGCGATCTATGATGTCTCTTATTGATTTACCATTATCGTTTTGGGGTTATGCATTAGAGACAGCTGCATTCACGTTAAAAGGGCACCATCTAAATCCGTTGAGACGATGCCTTATGAACTGTGGTTTGGCAAGAAACCAAAGTTGTCATTTCTTAAAAGTTTGGGGCTGCGATGCTTATGTGAAAAAGTTTCAACCTGATAAGTTCGAACCCAAATCGGAGAAGTGCGTCTTCATAGAATACCCAAAGAAAACTGTTGGGTACACCTATCACAGATCCGAAGGCAAAAACATTCGTTGCTAAAGAATGGATCCTTTCTAGAGAAGGAGTTTCTCTCGAAAGAAGTGAGTGGGAGGAAAGTAGAGCTTGATAAGGTAATTTGTACCTTCTCCCGAATTGGAAAGTAGTTCATCACAGAAATCAGTTCCAGTGATTCCTACACCAATTACTGAGGAAGCTAATGATGATGATCATGAAACTTCAGATCAAGTTACTACCAAACTTTGTAGATCTTCCAGATTAAGATCCGCACCAGAGTTGTATGGTAATCTTATTCTGGAAATCATGTTACTAGACCATGATGAACCTACAAATTATGAGGAAGCGATGATGAGCCCAGATTCCGCAAAATGGTTTGAGGCCATGAAATCTGAGATGGGATCCATGTATGAGAACAAAGTGTGGACTTTGGTGGACTTGCCCGATGATCGGCAAGCCATAGAAAATAAATGGATCTTCAAGAGGAAGACGGACGTTGATAGTAGTGTTACTATCTACAAAGCTCGACTTGTCACAAAAAGGTTTTCGACAAAGTTCAAAATGTTGACAACAATGAGATTTTCTCAACTGTAGCGATGCTTAAGTCTGTTCGAATCATGTTAGCAATTGCTACATTTTATGAAATCTGGCAAATGGATGTCAAAACTGCATTCCTTAATGGATTTATTAAAGAAGAGTTGCATATGATGCAACCAGAAGGTTTTGTCAATCCTAAAGGTGCTAACAAATTGTGCAAGCTCCAGCGATCCATCTATGGACTGGTGCAAGCATCTCAGAGTTGGAATATACGCTTTGATGAGTTGATCAAAGCATATGGTTTTATACAGACTTTTGAAGAAGCCTGTATTTACAAAAAAGTGAGTGGGAGCTCTGTAGCATTTCTAATATTATATGTGGATGACATATTGTTAATTGGAAATGATATGGAAATTCTGGATAGCATGAAAGGATACTTGAATAAGAGTTTTTCAAAGCAAGATATTGGTGAAGCTGCTTATACATTGGGCATCAAGATCTATATAGATAGATCAAGACGCTTGATAAGATTTTTCAATGAGTACTTACCTTGATAAATTTTTGAAATAGTTCAAAATGGAACAGTCAAAGAAGGAGTTCTTGCCTGTGATGCAAAGGTATGAAGTTGAGTAAGACTCAAGACCCGACCATGGCAGAAAATAGAAAGAGAATGAAAAGTCATTCCCTATGCCTCAGTCATAGGTTCTATAAAGTATGCTATGCTGTGAACCAGACCTATTGTATACCTTGCTCTGAGTTTGACAAAGGAATACAATTTTGATCTAATAGTAGATCACTGGACAGCGGTCAAGAATATCCTTAGTAAGGACTAAGGAGATGTTTCTCGATTATGGAGGTGATAAAAGAGTTTGTTGTAAAAGTTACATCGGTGCAAACTTTTACACTAATCCAGATGACTCTAAGTCTCAATCTGGATACATATTGAAAGTGGGCGCAGTTAAGCTAGAGTAGCTCCATGCAGAGCATTGAAGACATAGAATATTTGCAAAATACATACGGCTCTGAATGTGACAGACCCGTTGATTAAGCTTCTCTCACAAGCAAAACATGATCATACCTTAGTACTCTTTGGGTGTTAATCACATAGCGATGTGAACTAGATTATTGACTCTAGTAACCCTTTGGGTGTTGATCACATGATGATGTGAACTATGGGTATTAATCACATACAGATGTGAATATTAGTGTTAAATCACATGGCGATGTGAACTAGATTATTGACTCTAGTGCAAGTGGGAGACTGAAGGAAATATGCCCTAGAGGCAATAATAAAGTTATTATTTATTTCCTTATATCATGATAAATGTTTATTATTCATGCTAGAATTGTATTAACCGGAAACATAATACATGTGTGAATACATAGACAAACATAGTGTCACTAGTATGCCTCTACTTGACTAGCTCGTTGAATCAAAGATGGTTAAGTTTCCTAGCCATGGACAAAAGAGTTGTCATTTGATTAACGGGATCACATCATTAGGAGAATGATGTGATTGACTTGACCCATTCCGTTAGCCTTAGCACATGATCGTTTAGTATGTTGCTATTGCTTTCTTCATGACTTATACATGTTCCTGTAACTATGAGATTATGCAACTCCCGTTTACCGGAGGAACACTTTGGGTGCTACCAAACGTCACAACGTAACTGGGTGATTATAAAGGAGTACTACAGGTGTCTCCGAAGGTACATGTTGGGTTGGCGTATTTCGAGATTAGGTTTTGTCACTCCGATTGTCGGAGAGGTATCTCTGGGCCCTCTCGGTAATGCACATCACTATAAGCCTTGCAAGCAATGTGACTAATGAGTTAGTTGCGGATGATGCATTATGTAACGAGTAAAGAGACTTGCCGGTAACGAGATTGAACTAGGTATTGGATACCGACGATCGAATCTCGGGCAAGTGACATGCCGATGACAAAGGGAACAACGTATGTTGTTATGCGGTTTGACCGATAAAGATCTTCGTAGAATATGTAGGAGCCAATATGAGCATCCAGGTTCCGCTATTGGTTATTGACCAAGAATAGTTCTAGGTCATGTCTACATAGTTCTCGAACCCGTAGGGTCCGCACGCTTAAGGTTTCGATGACAGTTATATTATGAGTTTATGAGTTTTGATGTACCGAAGGAGTTCGGAGTCCCGGATGAGATCGGGGACATGACGAGGAGTCTCGAAATGGTCGAGACGTAAAGATCGATATATTGGACGACTATATTCGGAGTTCGGAAAGGTTCCGAGTGATTCGGGTATTTTTCGGAGTACCGGAGAGTTACGGGAATTCGCCGGGGAGTATATGGGCCTTATTGGGCCATACGGGAATAGAGGAGAGAGGCTGAAAGGAAGGAGGCGCGCAGCCCCCCTCTGGTCCGAATTGGACAAGGGGTGCGGCCCCCTTTCCTTCCTCCTCTCCCCCTCTTTCCCCCTTCTCCTACTCCAACAAGGAAGGAGGGAGTCCTACTCCCGGTGGGAGTAGGACTCCCCTTGGCGCGCCCCTCCTAGGCCGGCCGCCCCCTCCCCCCTTGCTCCTTTATATACGGGGGCAGGGGGCACCTCTAGGAACAACAACACAAGTTGATCTACGGATCGTTCCTTAGCCGTGTGCGGTGCCCCCCTCCACCATATTCCACCTCGGTCATATCGTCGCGGGGTTTAGGCGAAGCCCTGCGCCGGTAGAGCATCATCATCGTCACGACGCCGTCGTGCTGACGGAACTCATCCCCGAAGCTTTGCTGGATCGGAGCCCGGGGATCGTCATCGAGCTGAACGTGTGCTGAACTCGGAGGTGCCGTACGTTCGGTACTTGGATCGGTCGGATCGTGAAGACGTACGACTACATCAACCGCGTTGTCATAACGCTTCCGCTTACGGTCTACGAGGGTACGTGGACTACACTCTCCCCTCTCGTTGCTATGCCATCACCATGATCTTGCGTGTGCGTAGGAAATTTTTTGAAATTACTACGTTTCCCAACACCGGTCAAATGTTTGGCGTCCATGGCAGCGAGAGCGTCTATTTGGATGGTCTGGTTTTTTGGCTTGCCCATCAGAACCCTACTTCAAAATTTAGAGATTTTAGGTGATTGGCAGGGCTATCAGGAGTAGAATCCAAACAGACCCATAGTCCTTTTTTACCAAGGCATGCAATATTGTAGGTGGCATTGCTTAAGCTATTCTGGAGTTGCTTCGGTTACCAAGTATATGTTTGTGCATAGTGTTCATCTACCGTTTCGTGTTGTGCTCGTTATAGAGACATGACTCGGTTATTTGAATATGAATTACAGGAGATCATGGCAAGGGGAAAGGCGAAAAATGACACTCGGGGAAACTGACTGCACAAGTCTTGTTTGCCATACTGAAAGGGGAGGGGAATGTTTTTCCCATTTTTATCTTGTTGCTGACATTTGGATAAATGTGGTATGTCTGGTGGTGATCATAGTAATGAGTCCTCCAATCAACGTGTAGTTTATTTTTTCTTATCATATTGTATGTCATGATGACGCGTCTCAAAAGTGAGATGTCTTTGAGCTGTTGGCTGTGAATTTAACTTGTGTCTGCCTGAGTCCATGGCAATTGGGCAGAAATCACATATTTGACCTGAGGCCGAAATCAAATCACAAACTGACCTGCTCTCGAAAAAATTTCACTCCGCTAACCCTTTCGTGTGGCGCCCGACAGCTAGGCGCCACACCCTACAGTGCATCGCCCTTCACTTCGGTGTTGCAGATCCAGCCAGCGTGGCAGCCCTGGGCCTCTTGCGGCCCACAGATAGCAGTGCAGCGCCTAAGGCTAGGGCGCCACCCTGTGTATAGTGCAGCGCCTATCTCTTGGGCGCTGCACGTTGACTTAGGCCACATGGGGCCAGCCCCTCCCAGGTAGTTCTTCCACCTCCGAGGAAGTTGCTCTCCGTAGAGAGAGCGGTGGCGGCGCCCCCTTCGGATCCCCCCCCCACACACCCCTTCTACGTCTTGACCTTGCGTTCTTTTTCCTTGAAGAAGAAAGGGTGATGCAGCAATAGTAGCGTAAGTATTTCCCTCAGTTTTTGAGAACCAAGGTATCAATCCAGTAGGAGGCTCCTCAAAAGTCCCACGCACTTACACAAACCAACAAAGAACAAGCAACCAACGCAATAAAGGGGTTGTCAATCCCTTCACGGCCACTTGCGAAAGTGAGATCTAATAGAGATAGTATGATAAGATAAATATATTTTTGGTATTTTATAATATAGATGCAAAAAGTAAAGATGCAAATAAAAGTAGATTGGAAGCAAATATGATAAGAGATAGATCCGGGGCCATAGGTTTCACTAGAGGCTTCTCTCAAGATAGCATAAGTATTACGGTGGGTGAACAAATTACTGTCGAGCAACTGATAGAAAAGAGAATAATTATGAGATTATCTAGGCATGATCATGTATATAGGCATCACGTCCGCAACAAGTAGACCGACTCCTGCCTGCATCTACTCTACTATTACTCCACACATCGACCGACTCCTGCCTGCATCTAGAGTATTAAGTTCATAAAGAACAGAGTAACGCATTAAGCAAGATGACATGATGTAGAGGGATAAACTCATGCAATATGATATAAACCCCATCTTTTTATCCTCGATGGCAACAATACAATACGTGCCTTGCAACCCTTTCTATCACTGGGTAAGGACACCGCAAGATTGAACCCAAAGCTAAGCACTTCTCACATGGCAAGAAAGATCAATCTAGTAGGCCAAACCAAACTGATAATTCGAAGAGACTTGCAAAGATAACTCAATCAACATAAAAGAATTCAGAGGAGATTCAAATATTTCTCATAGATAAACTTGATCATAAACCCACAATTCATTGGATCTCGACAAAACACATCGCAAAAACAGATTACATCAAATAGATCTCCACAAGAGAGGGGGAGAACATTGTATTGAGATCCAAAAAGAGAGAAGAAGCCATCTAGCTAATAACTATGGACCCAAAGGTCTGTGGTAAACTACTCACAACTCATCGGAGGGGCTATGTGTTGATGTAGAAGCCCTCCATGGTCGATTCCCCCTCTGGCGGAGCACCGGCGAAGGCTCCAAGATGGGATCTCGCGGATAATAAGGTTACGGCGGTGGAAATTGTGTTTAGGGTGCTCCCTGGATGTTTTCGGGGTACGTAGGCTTATATAGGAGGAAGAAGTACGTCGGTGGCCGCCTGAGGGGCCCACGAGACGGGGGGCGCGCCCTATAGGGGGGGCTACCCTCTCGTGGCCGCCTCGGCTGCTTCTTGACTTGCACTCCAAGTCCTCTGGATCACGTTCGTTCCAAAAATCACGCTCCCGAAGGTTTCATTCCGTTTGGACTCCGTTTGATATTCCTTTTCTTCGAAATACTGAAATAGGCCAAAAACAGCAATACGGGCTTGGCCTCCGGTTAGTAGGTTAGTCACAAAAATGATAATAATGTGTAAAATAAAGCCCATAAACATCCAAAAGGGGTTACAATAGCATGGGAAAATCAAAAATTATAGATACATTGGAGACGTATCAAGCATCCCCAAGCTTAATTCCTGCTCGTCCTCGAGTAGGTAAATGATAAAAACAAAATTTTTGATGTGGAATGCTACCTAGCATAATTCTCAATGTAATTTTCTTTATTGTAGCAGGAATGTTCAGATCCAAATGATTCAAGATAAAAGCTTATAAAACATAAAAATGGTAATGCTTCAAAGCATACTAACAAATAATCATGTCCTGTCAAAATAGCATAGCCAAAGAAAGCTTATCCCTACAAAATCATATAGTTAGGCCATGCTTCATTTTCATTACACAAAATACTCCCATCATGCACAACCCCGATGACAAGCCGAGCAATTTTCATACTTTTTAACGCGCTTCAGCTTTTTCAACTCTCACGCAATACATGAGTGTAAGCCATGGACATAGCACTTAGGTGGTAAAAGATGGTGGTTGTGAGGACAAAAAGATGGAGAAGATAGTCTCACATCAACTAGGCGTATCAACGGGCTATGGAGATGCCCATCAATAGATATCGATGTGAGTGAGTAGGGATTTCCATGCAACGAATGCACTAGAGCTATAAATATATGAAAGCTCGACAAAAAGAACTAAGGGGGTGTGCATCCAACTCGCTTGCTCACGAAGACCTAGGGCATTTTGAGGAAGCCCATCATTGGAATATACAATCCAAGTTCTATAATGAAAAATTCCCACTAGTATATGAAAGTGACAATATAGGAGACTCTATCATGAAGATCATGGTGCTACTTTGAAGCACAAGTGTGGAAAAAGAGATAGTAGCATTGTCCCTTCTCTCTTTTTCTCTCATTTTATTTTTTTTTCTTTTCTTCTTCTTTTTTCTTTGGCCTCTTTTCTTTTTTTTTCTTTTTTTGGCCTTTCTCCTTTTTTCTTCTTTTTTTTAAAGTCTAAAGTCTCATCCCAACTTGTGGGGGAATCATAGTCTTCATCATGCTTTCCTCACCGAGACAATGCTCTAATAATGAAGATCATCACACTTTTATGGATTTACAACTCAAGAATTACAACTCAAAGCTAGAACAAGATATGACTCTATATGAATGCCTCCGGCGGTGTACCGGGATATGCAATGAATCAAGAGCGACCTGTATGAATATTATGAAGGTGGCCTTGCCACAAATACGATGTCAACTACATGATCATGCAAAGAGCAATATGACAACGATGAAACGTGTCATAAAAAATAGAACAGTGGAAAGTTGCATGGCAATATATCTCGGAATGTCTTGAAAATGCCATAATAGGTAGGTATGGTGGCTGTTTTGAGGAAGGTAAATAATGGGTTCAATACCGGCGAAAGTTGCGCGGTAATAAGAAAGGCTAGCAAAGTGGAAGGATGAGTGTGTGTATATCCATGGACTCACATTAGTCATAAAGAACTCATATACTTATTGCAAAAGTCTACTTAGCCCTCGAAGCAAAGTACTACTACGCATGCCCCAAGAGGGATAGATTGGTAGGAAAAGACCATCGCTCGTCCCCGGTTGCCACTCATAAGGAAGACAATCAAAAGAGCACCTCATGCAACAATTTTGTCACACAACTTTTACCATACGTGCATGCTACGGGACTTGCCAACTTCAACAAAAGTATTTCTCAATTTCATAATTATCCACTAGCATGACCCTAACATTACTACCTTTATATCTCAAAACAATTATCAAACAACAAATTGATCATAGCATCCAATTCACTTCCTATGATAGTTTTTATTATACCCAACTTGGATGCTCATCATTCTAGGACCAAATTTGTAACCATAGCAAATATCATGCTGTTCTAAAGGACTCTCAAAATAATATAAGTGAAGCATGAGAGACTAGCAATTTCTTCAAAATTAAGTTACCACCGTGCTCTAAATAATATAAGTGAAGCACTAGAGCAAAAACTATCAATCTCAAAAGATATAAGTGAAGCACATAGAGTATTCTAGCAAATTCTAATCAAGTGGGCTTCTCCCAAAAGGTCTGTACAGCAAGGATGATTGTGGTAAACTAGAAAGCAAAGACTAATATCATACACGACGCTCCAAGCAAACCACATATCATGTGGCGAATAAAAATATAGCTCCAAGTAAAGTTACCAATGAACGAAGACGAAAGAGGGGATGCCTTCCCGGGGCATCCCCAAGCTTAGGCTTTTGGCTATCCTTGAATATCTTGGGGTGCCATGGGCATCTCCAAGCTTAGTCTCTTGCCACTCCTTATTCCATAGTCCATAAAAGCTTTACCCAAAACTTGAAAACTTCACAACACAAAACTCAACAGGAAATCTTATAAGCTCCGTTAGTGAAAGAAAACAAAACCACCACATAAGGTACTCTAATAAACTCATTATTTATTTATTTTGGTGTTAAACCTACTGTATTCCAACTTTTCTATGCTTCATACCCTTACATCTTAGCCATAGATGCATCAAAATAAGCAAACAACACACGAAAAACAGAATCTGTCAAAAACAGAACAGTCTGTAGCAATCTATAACTAACGCAAACTTATGGAACTCTAAAAATCCTACAAAAATAGGACGTACTGGAAATTTTGTTTATTTATCAGCATCAAAAATAATAAATGCAAAAGCACGTTTCTGTAATTTATTGAATTTTTTCTCGTGAGCGCAAAGTTTCTGTTTTTCAGCAGATCAAATCAACTATCATCATAGTTTATCCTATAGGTTCTACTTGGCGCAAACACTAATTAAAAGATAAAAACACATATAAACAGAAAGTAGATGCATAGTTTATTAATAAACAGGAAAAAAAACAAAAAACACAAAGAAAATTGGGTTGCCTCCCAACTAGCGCTATCGTTTAACGCCCCTAGCTAGGCATAAAAGCAAAGATAGATCTAAGTAGTGCCATAATAATAAGATAGATCTTGAAAACTCATCTCATATTCTCTACGTTCAGCAGCATGTTTCCTTTGAGGCAAGCAAAAGTAATCAAAAGGTCTGAATTTGGCGGGACAAAAGTCCCCAAAATCAATCATAGGAGGAACGGGCTCCTCCTTTGGCCCTTCATAATGCACAACTAATTCATCACTATAAGCATTCTTTTGGCAAAATTGTGTGAGCCTATACTCAAGAGAGTATCCAAGCTCATTATTTCAAAGAGCAAAATCATTATTAAGTTCGGAAATTCTATCAACAAGGACATTGGTAGGAACCTTCTTTCTAAGGTTTTCATTGAAAGCAACATAGTCTGAAGATTGAAAGCGCCTCAATTCCTCTTGATCATAGAGGATCGCCTCTATGGGGGGACGACTGGCGTCCACCCTATAGTGCGCAAAGATTTCTTTGGCCTCTCTTATGATAAATCTAAACTCATGAGCCAAAAATATAGTAACAGCACGCTTAACGGAAGAATGCTCAATATTAGAAAATTCTAGGAAAATTCTTTGTATGCAAGGATGCATATGCATAAATTGTCTTTCAAGTTCAACTACAAGCATAGCAATGGCATCCGCAAGACTACTAGTTATGTGAAGAATAGAACCACCCATGGAAGGTAAAGCACCGGCACAAGTAAAGAAATCTTGAATAACATTTTTCCAATAATGTTACCACTACCGATTCAAAACTTTTTAGTATGCAAGATAGGGGGTTCTTCAGCCGGAGCCTCAGAATTTTCCATGTTATCATTATTGTCCATATCGACGATAATCTCCCCAATTTCAGACATAACAGCAAACAAAAGCGAGGAAGAAGGAAGCAAGCGAAAGAGAGCGAGAGATTTGGAAAGAGAGGGCGAATAAAACGGCAAGGGTGAAGTGGGGGAGAGGAAAACAAGAGGCAAATGGCAAATAATGTAAATGCGAGGGAGATAGGTTTGTGATGGGTACTTGGTATGTCTTCACTTGAGCGAAGACCTCCCCGGCAACGGTGCCAGAAATCCTTCTTGCTACGTCTTGAGCTTTCATTGGTTTTCCTTGAAGAGGAAAGGGTGATGCAACAATAGTAGCGTAAGTATTTCCCTCAGTTTTTGAGAACCAAGGTATCAATCCAGTAGGAGGATCCTCAAAAGTCCCATGCACCTACACAAACCAACAAAGAACTCGCAACCAGCGCAATAAAGGGGTTGTCAATCCCTTCACGGCCACTTGCGAAAGTGAGATCTAATAGAGATAGTATGATAAGATAAATATATTTTTGGTATTTTATAATATAGATGCAAAAAGTAAAGATGCAAATAAAAGTAGATTGGAAGCAAATATGATAAGAGATAGATCCGGGGCCATAGGTTTCACTAGAGGCTTCTCTCAAGATAGCATAAGTATTACGGTGGGTGAACAAATTACTGTCGAGCAACTGATAGAAAAGAGAATAATTATGAGATTATCTAGGCATGATCATGTATATAGGCATCACGTCCGCAATAAGTAGACCGACTCCTGCCTGCATCTACTCTACTATTACTCCACACATCGGCCGACTCCTGCCTGCATCTAGAGTATTAAGTTCATAAAGAACAGAGTAACGCATTAAGCAAGATGACATGATGTAGAGGGATAAACTCATGCAATATGATATAAACCCCATCTTTTTATCCTCGATGGCAACAATACAATACGTGCCTTGCAACCCTTTCTATCACTGGGTAAGGACACCGCAAGATTGAACCCAAAGCTAAGCACTTCTACCATGGCAAGAAAGATCAATCTAGTAGGCCAAACCAAACTGATAATTCGAAGAGACTTGCAAAGATAACTCAATCATACATAAAAGAATTCAGAGGAGATTCAAATATTTCTCATAGATAAACTTGATCATAAACCCACAATTCATCGGATCTCGACAAACACACCGCCAAAATAGATTACATTGAATAGATCTCCACAAGAGAGGGGGAGAACATTGTATTGAGATCCAAAAAGAGAGAAGAAGCCATCTAGCTAATAACTATGGACCCGAAGGTCTGTGGTAAACTACTCACAACTCATCGGAGGGGCTATGGTGTTGATGTAGAAGCCCTCCATGGTCGATTCCCCCTCCGGCGGAGCGCCGGCGAAGGCTCCAAGATGGGATCTCGCGGATACAGAAGGTTATGGCGGTGGAAATTGTGTTTCGGGTGCTCCCTGGATGTTTTTGGGGTACGTAGGCTTATATAGGAGGAAGAAGTACGTCGGTGGCCGCCCGAGGGGCCGACAAGATAGGGGGTGCGCCCTATTGGGGGGGCACGCCCTACCCTCTCGTGGCCTCCTCGGCTGCTTCTTGACTTGCACTCCAAGTCCTCTAGATCACATTCGTTCCAAAAATCACGCTCCCGAAGATTTCATTCCGTTTGGACTCCGTTTGATATTCCTTTTCTTCGAAATACTGAAATAGGCAAAAAAATAGCAATACGGGCTGGGCCTCCAGTTAGTAGGTTAGTCCCAAAAATGATAATAATGTGTAAAATAAAGCCCATAAACATCCAAAAGGGGTAATATAATAGCATGGAACAATCAAAAATTATAGATACGTTGGAGACGTATCAACCCCCTCTCAGGTCTGAAGTTTTGAGGCCTGGATTTAATCTCCAATCCCTCCTAGTATGTAAACTCCTCCATTCCCTTTCTTTTCCTCCGTAAAATCATTGCAATTTTAGGGATTTGCCCAAGATTAGGTGGAACCTTAGATTTGCTTGGTTTGGATCTTTGTTTGTCCAAGATTGTGTGTTGTGATGGAGGATGTGTAGTCATATCCGGTAGTATATGATTCTTGTTAGTGAAACCTAGATTGTTTATTTTTTTAGATATATATGAGATGCCTAGTTTTGTAGATAATTATGAGATGTTGAGTTTTGTAGCTATATGTGAGATGTTGAGTTTTTTTAGATATATATTAGATGTTGAGTTTATTTGAAATATGAGATGTTGATTTATTTGAACACATATGGCATACGAGATATATATGAGAATTTACAATCATTTATTCATTGTGTGAGAAGGAGATGTTGAGATTCTTGTAGATGAATACATATGAGATGTTTAGATGAACACATATGAAATGTTGAGTGTTTACTGATATTTGAGATGAACTCATATATGTTTATTGTTTGAAATTTGTAAGGATGGTTTGGCTTCTGGACGATGTCTACGACGTGCAACACCGGGCCTACATGATGCGCGAGAAGGAGAAGGTAATAACTAGTAATCTAAATATTCTGCAAATTTGCCTTTAGTTGAAATTTACATGCCCTAAGATTTGTCATTACTTGTTTTTTGCAGAAGCTTGAACCTCTGAAGATTCGGTATCACGGGGTCTCTGGTCCTGCCATGCCTTACGATGAGCGGTACACACCGTACATCAAGCAGGCAGGACTACTCCAGTGGATTCTGTTGGTCAGCCGGTCCACGCCGAATCTGAACGCTCCACTGGTGTCCGCTCTTGTTGATCGGTGGAGGCCGGAGACGCACAGTTTCCATCTTCAGACTAGGGAGATGACCGTGACGCTCGAGGATGTCTCGTTGATCACCGGTCTTGCTATCGATGGGAGGTCTCTCTGTATGAGCACCAATTCTGATGGGTGGCGCGAGCAGATGATTGCTCTTATCGGTATGGCTCCTATCGAGGCTGAGGCTGATATAGAGGAGGGAGAAGAGAAGAAGAAGAGGGAAAGGAAAGCAGCCGGAGCTGCTTTCACGTGGATTCAAAATAACTTTGCGACGTGCCCTCCGGATGCCACTGATGATGTGATCCAGACACATGCTCGTGTGTATATGTGGTACGTTGTGTCGAGGACTTTGTTTCCTGACTCCACTGGCCAGAACGCTCCATGGATGTGGCTGAAGGCGTTGACCCTCTTCGATAGCAAATGGAGCTAGCGTTCAGCGACTCTTGCCTACTTGTACCGACAGGTAGTTGGTCTATTTTGTGATCAACTCATTTCTTCATTAACAATGCAAGCTTGCTGTCAAGTTAACATTGTTTTTCTTTCATATGCAGCTGGATGATGCGTGTTGCAAGATCACAGATAGTGCAAGCATTGGTGGTAATCTGCTTCTACTTTCTGTATGGAGCTGGGAGCGTCTGCCTGTTGGACGCCCGAAGAGCGTCAGGTTTAATCCTTGGTATGAAGATGAACATGACGAATTACGGTGCCCCACTTGGGCTTACAAGTGGGATGTGGTTTCTGAGATGATGAACGATGTCAATCTCATGTACCAAAAGTACATTGCTGAGTTGGACACGATTACGCCTGAGCAGGTAAGGAGGTCATTACTTCAGTCCTTTCTCATGCTTGCTTGAAAAATAGTCATCAAATTTGCATTGTTGCCCTATTTCATAGGTGGTATGGCAGCCATATGGCACGGTGAGAGCTTTGGGTACATCGTGGAGTTCCGCCTCAACCCGATGTGTTTGCGGGATAAGGATCTCTGGCTTATGCGGTGCCCACTGATATGCAACTGGGCGGTTGAGATTCATTTGCCACATCGCGTGTATCGTCAGTTTGGTCTGTTCCAGCCTCACCCGCCGGATTGGGTGGACACGGACAAAGCACTTCATAGGTAAGAGAGCATGTCTGCGTATTGACTAAGCATCGGGGCTCCTTTTGATTGTGCTAATGTTTGGTTTTGTACCACGCAGGTTGGACAGGAGAAGGCAGCGGAATATAAAGGACTGGGACAAGCATCATGCTCCGTATGTTACCCGCTTCCAGCTTTGTGTGGAGCAAGCTCATAGCACTGCATGCGCCCCGCTTCGTGAGCATAACCCACTTTGCTTTTGATAACTACGTACAATGGTTTATTGAAACTACTCGAGTTGAGATATGCCCGCTGGCATATAATGAGGATATTCTTGAAGAACCCGTTAACTTTGAGGATCTAGCAAAGGGGAAGTGCAATCCCTGCTGTTCCGGTGATTAACTATGTGGTAAAGTGTTCCCTTCTTTACTTTCCTGTTGACCGTATTACACATGTTTGAATGGCTAACGTATTCATTCTTTCTCATCCACAGTGCACCGAGATCAAGAAAGCAGCTGATGAGAGCCAGTCTATTCTGGAGAAGACACCGGTTGGAAACGGCAATGATGATGGTTTACTATGAGCATTCCTCAAGATACATATCGCATTCACTATGAGAGCCAGTCTATGTTGCGGAGTTTGATATATTATACACTTGTTCATGTTACAGCGTCAGGCCAAGAAGTTAAGGCGATTAACGAATCTTCTCGGTTGTCGTGATCCTGAATATGATGAACCATCTGCCTCTAGGTCTGGTACACCATCAGACCCCTCATCTCACCATCAGGGGGACGATGTGTGTTCCTCATATGCTTATCTGGATGATGAGGGTGCGGTCACCCAAGAGGTATGACTAACCCTTTAGATGTGATTCTCACTTGATTACGACACCGGCCCTCACCATATTGTTTGATTGTGTGATAGGGCCATGAGTTTGATGATGACATAACTTTGGTGGATGCTCAAGCTCGGTCCGCATATGTGTTCAAGCCTAGGCAGCCCAGACGTCGGTACATGCCCAACGACTATGACAACAGAGGCAACCCAAAGGTGGTCGTAGGGACCTCACGGATGGCTAGCTTGGATGATGAGGCGGAGGCGGAGGCGGAGGAGATAGTTCATGACATATTCATTAAAAATGAAAAATGGCAGCTTGCCCTAGAAGATAGTTCACCAACATCTCACATGCCCTCACAAGTTCACGACACATTCATTAGAAGATAGTTGACGACGAGTGCACCGAAGCGAAGTCCCTACTGAGTAGAGCGAGGCCATTTCCCCTTCTTGTCACGTGCCGAGTCCTCCTCTTGCACCTCGCGAGCCTTTGCAAGCTTTCTTTCCCTCTCCTCCTCACGAGCAAGTTTCGCTTGGCATGCCCTCTCCTCCTCTTGTTTCTTCCGCTCCATCCTCTCCTTCTGATGGCGCTCTTCCTCCAAGCCTCTTTGAAACGATTCTTCGAACCGCCGTTGCCGCCTAAGACAATCTTGGTATTGGTCCTTTTTTACATCTTCTGGCACTTCAAGATCTATCCACGTGAAGTACTTGCATAGAGGAGGCGGTGACTGCATAAAAAATTGTTGTTAGTGTTGACACACATTTGAGAGTAACATTTTACTTCTCGAGCTTATTGGTGGTTGGCCATAGGCGTTAGTTGGAAGTGCATGATCATAAGCATAGTTCGGGCATACAAAATATCTCCGCCCTTCCGTCCATGATTTCTTTCGGTCGATGGACACCTTCACCTTGCAAACATCTCCACACCAACATGGCGGGATGTTGACATCTTTCTCCTTCACCTTGTCCAAAGATGTGTCCTCCCACTTGTTCGGCATGTCTTCTTGGTTAGCACATGGTGGCCTCATCATGGAACCGGATGAAGCCATGCCTACAAAATCGAGAATTCTTGGTTAACCCTAACCCCCACTTAACAATAACCACAACCCTAACCATAGCATAACCCTAACACCAACATCAAACACAGATAACCCTAACCCTAGCATACTATGAAAGCCTAACCATACCAAATTAGCAAAGAAACATAACATGATTCAACACAAATTTCCAAATCCAAGCAAAAACTAGGGTTTCCCCAAACTAGCAAGATTTGAGCAAATGTGACAATTCCTATGGATGAAAACGAGGGGATCGGAGGAGATTACCTTAAGGGAGGGGTTGGCTTCGAAATCCACGGTCAAATACTCCGGGTCTGAGAAGGATTTGAGAGGGGAAGAGAGGAGGGCAGAGGGGAGGCACTGAGCTTCGGGTTTGTGTGAGGGGTAGGGGTGCGTGGGGTGGGGATGGGTGGGAGGGAGTTGGTGCAGCCTAATAGATGTCCAGGTGTGCAGCGCCTAAGGGCAAGGCGCCACACTACACAATGCAGGGCCTTGCCCTTAGGCGCTGCACACCTGGACATGCCAATCCAGAGAGCACCAGAAGCGTTCCAGTAGCTTTTCCACCCCAAAAGTTGCTAATTCAGTGTGCAGCGCCTAAGGGACAGGTGCTGCATTCTACTGTGCACCGCCGAACAGATGGGCGCTGCACAGTATAGTGCAGCGCCTCTTCCTTAGGCGTTGCATACTGACTTAGCAATTTTTTAGGTGGAAAAGCTACTGGAACTCTTCTGTTGCTCTCTAGACTAGCATGTCCAGGTGTGCAGCGCCTAAGAGCAAGGCGTTGCACTGTGTAGTGTGGTGCCTTGCCCTTAGGCGCTGCACACATGGACATGCCAGTCCAGAGAGCAACAAAACCGTTCCAGTAGCTTTTGCACCCAAAAAATTGCTAAGTCAGTGTGTAGCGCCTAAGGGCAAGCCGTTGCACTGTGTAGTGTGGTGCCTTGCCCTTAGGCGCTGCACTACCTGTTGTTTTCAAATACCTAGTGCTTTTTTTGTTTTTTGATTCACATAGATGGCACATAATCATATCCAAATTACATGTAGTAGTCCAAAACACAGAAAGAGTAGTCCAATCACATAGTCATACACACATAGCACATATACTTGTCCAAATCACATAGTCATACACACATAGCAATAGAGTAGTCCAATCACATAGTCGTACACAAACATTGAGCCAAAGCACATAGTGGCACACATTTTGGTTCATAAGAAGGTCACGGTCCTTGTCCCTTCTTCTTCCTCCTCTCATCTTCTTCTTCTTCTCCCTCCTCCCACCACCAAGGGATCTCACCTTCCCCCTCTGTGTCCTCCACCCCCTTCATTGTTTCCATACCTATGAAAATGGCAATATAATAGTTAGTCACACAATACAAAATGACAACACAAGCATTGAGCCAAAAGAACAAGATCATAGTAAGTCACATATGGCAATGGTCCATTGAGCCAAGAGAACATTCCTCCACTACGGCTGGCGCCAAGGCCAAGATCACCACCACGGCCTAGACCACCACCACGACCTCTACCGCCACCACCACGGCCTCTACCAGCACCACGACCAACACCATCCCCACGGCCTCTACCACCACCACGGCCAAGACCATCACCACGGCCAAGACCATCACCATGGCCTCTACCACCACCACGGCCTCTACCACCACCACGGCCAAGACCATCACCACGGCCTCTTCTAACACCTAGTTGACTCCCTCTTTGTTGCCTAGTTCCTCGTTGGCTTCTTTGATTTGATTGGTTTGGCACTCCACCACTTGTTTGACTTGGTTGGCTACTACTTGGTTAACTTGGTTGGCTATCATTTGCTTGGCTTGTGCTTGCACCATTTTTCTTTGATCTCTTTCTTGGTTTGGGACAAGTTCTTGTGTTGTGTCCCCCATGACTGCAGTCCCCACAACGGGATTGCTCACGAGGCTCTTGGAATTGGCCGGTGCCGTATTCTCCACCGCCACCACGGCCCCATCCGTCCATGTCACCTCTAAGACGCTTTGTCTAACGTCCTCCCCGTCTAACGACCTTCAATTCCGGGTCCGGCCATAGTTGAACTCCATGATACTCCGGCCATTGTGATTGGTCCAAGTATGGCTGAAACCGTGGTGCCCATGTATTCTTTACAATCATGATTGACATCGACATTCCTAACACAGGATGCGTTTAACAAGTGCGAGCATGGGAGATGAAGCAACGATGGCCTCATGCAGCTGCAATCACACCGTGTTAGGGAGACCTTGAAAGCCTGGCCTCCGTGTTGGTGGCCATCGTTTGTGGTTCCTCCAGGCTCTTTCACCTCATACTTCCAATCGTTGTCGTCATATAGTATGCTTCTTGGAAGTCTGCCTTTTGTGATTGAAATTCCAACCATTCTTCAACCTTTGGTGGGAAATTGTACTTGTACTTATCCTTGTTCTCACTAGCAATCTGCTTATCCGTCTCCATTGAGTACTTTAAAAAGTATCCATTCATCTTGTAAAATGTGTATTGAACTATTGCCGTCACGGGTAATGCATGTACACCCTTGAGCACCTTATTGAAGCATTCTGCCATATTGCTTGTCATTTGACCGTACCTCCGGCCATCTTCATCGAAAGCACGTGCCCACATATTCCTTTCGAAAATGTTCTTATTGAGAAACTCATGACCGTCGGGGTCAAGTTTCTTGTGTCTAAGCAATGCATTGAACAATGTGGCAACCCGCTTGTTGGTGAAAGCGAGACAACAATCCTGAAGATCATCGGCCAACTCCTTGATACCACATGCCCTATAGAAGTTTGCACAAAAGTGCCTCATGCGCCATCGATGGTGCAACTTTGTATGTCCGGGAATGTCAACCACCACCGCATTTAGAATTCCTGGATGGCGATCCGATATGACACAGATTTCCCTTTCAGCCGGTAATACCCTTGTTCTCAGTTGACGCAAGAAGCACTCCCAGTTATCATTGTTCTCCACCTCAACCAAAGCGAAAGCCAAAGGCAACACCCGGTTATTGGCATCACTTTCTATTGCAACTAATAAAGTGCCCTTGTATTGTCCTGTCAAGAATGTGCCATCAATGGCGATGACGGGCCGACAATGCTCAAAAGCCCTCACGCATTGCTCAAAGGCCCAAAATGCACAGCCAAATACTCGGACGGTCCTCCCGTTGTGAATCAATGTTTGGTGCCCATGAGGCTCAACCACGTGAACCATGCCTGGGTTTGTTGCAGCCATAGCTAACAACAACCTAGGGAGTCGGTTGTATGTTTCCTCCCAATTGCCATACAACATCTTGAATGCGGCTTACTTCGCCTTCCATGCCTTGCCATACTTCACCTTGTAATGAAAGATGGCTTTCACAAGGTCAATGACACTCTTGATGCTCATTATTGGAAGCGTGGATATTTGGTTGGATAACCTGTAAGCAATGAACTCGGACTTGAGTTGTCTGTGTTGTTGGCACACAAGCTTGCCATCCGCATTCTTGTGCCGGCACATGTGAGTTGGTAGACAATTCACTATGCGCCAAGTGGGACCTCCTTTCCATGGCCTTGCACGCACAATCCATGGACATGTTGGCACTTCACATTTGACCGTGTAACGCACTTCGACGTCCGAGTTGGCCACTTTATGTGGATGATAATGCGTAACCGAGTAGTTGTCGAGCCACATCTTCAATTCCAAGAAGGATTGAAACTCACAACCGGGATATATCCCGTTCTTGCCGTCTTCCAAATCACGGTGAGAACTTGGCCTAGCTCCAAGAGATATGCATTTGCCACCATCCACAACGGCTTCATCCGCGAGACTAAGATCATTGAACAATGGTGTCTTGTGATCCCGCCCGAATACCTTCTTGAATGCTTGGGCCTCCTTGGGCGTGAACCCCTCCTCATCAACTTCTTCATCGGGACCATCATCATCGGAGTCCAATGCATATGCACGGGAAAAAGGGATGGATTGTTCCATTGTCTCTTACATATGATATTGGTCGAGATCACCCACATTGTTGTCATGGAGATCAACTTCGTTGTCATCCTCCTCGTACTCATCATTCTCCTCTTCAAAAGCTTCATTTTGGTTGTTTGGAGTCGGGCTCAATGTTGGCCAATCTTGTTGCGTGAAATGAGGTTCACTCATTTGATCTTGGTTCATTTGTGGGGGAGTGCTAGCAACCAATGGGGAGGGGTTCCGGTTCAAGTCCAAATTCAAAGTAGACTCAACCTTCTTGGAGGCAAATAACTCAAGAGCCTTGTCTAGAGATTTGGCAACCGTATCCTTGTATGCAACCCAACGTTGCTCGGAGTTCACACGCATTGTCTTCCAACGGATGTGCATTCCAAAACCAACATTATGCCTTCCCTCGAACTCAACAACGTCACTTGGGTCCATCCAATTCAAATCATTCCTCACTTGTTCCAAGAGCTCTGCATAGCTAGGACTACTCTCAAACACCATGTCAAGCTCATCCGGCTCCGGGTCAACATTGCCTTTCAAAAAGGCCTCTTTATCCACATGATGAAGATAAACACATGTTCCCCCCATCCCTACAATAATCAAAAACACACATATATCAAATAAGTACTTAACAAAAATATTTGCACAAAATACATATGCCCTAACATATATATGAATTAATAACCCTAACCCCCACTTAACAATAACCACAACCCTAACCATAGCATAACCCTAACACCAACATCAAACACACATAACCCTAACCCTAGCATACTATGAAATCCTAACCATACCAAATTAGCAAAGAAACATAACTTGATTCAACACAAATTTCCAAATCCAAGCAAAAACTAGGGTTTCCCCAAACTAGCTAGATTTGAGCAAATGTGACAATTCCTATGGATGAAAACAAGGGGATCGGAGGAGATTACCTTAAGGGAGGGGTTGGCTTCGAAATCCATGGTCAAATACTCCGAATTTGCAAGATTTGATAAGGATTTGAGACGGGGGAGAGGGGAAGAGAGGAGGGGCGCAAGGCTAAGGGTTTGGGTGGGGTGGGGTGTATGGGGTGGGGGTGGGAGGGGAGAGAGGGTGGGGACAGCCTAAGTGGCACACAGACAGTGCAGCGCCTAAGATACGGGCGCTAAACATTACAAGTGTAGCGCCCTAGCCTTAGGCGTTGCAATGCCGTCTATGGGGCCGCAACTGGACCAGGGCTGCCACGCTGGCTGGATCTGCGACGCCTAAGGGAAGGGCGCTGCACTATAGGGTGCGGCGCCTAGCTGTCGGGCGCCACACTAAAGGGTCAGCAGAGTAAAAAAAATTCGAGAGCAGGTCAGTTTGTGATTTGATTTCGGCCTCAGGTCAAATATGTGATTTCTGCCTGGCAATTGCGTCGCCGCGACTGCTGCCTTGCCTATTTTCTGGTTGTAATTTTGCCATCTTCTCCAAATGATTGTGTGCAAAATAGTGGTGTGGTTGTCTTGTAAGAACATACCCCCTTAGTTTTTAAATATAAGTTTTTTAGAGACTCCAATAAAAAGTACATATGAATGTATATAAATATATTTTAGAGTGTAGATTCACTCATTTTGCTCCGTATGTTTAGGAACGAAGGTTAGTAGTAGTTAGGTCATGGAGCAATCAAATTAAAGCTATCATTAAGTTCCTTTTGGCTGGTTGGCTGGCTGATATAGGGTGGAAGGCTAGGCATTGCATGGAACATTTTAGTCCCATACCTCTAGGAGCCTCTAGGAGAGGGGCATCATAACCAACTTATAAGGGAGGCCTTCCATTATTTTATAAATACTAGAACCACATGAAGACTCTTGATACAAGAGAACATACACATGGCGCGTGCTCCCGCGTGTATATTCCTGACTCTTAGGACGCTTGGCGCGGTGATGGTTGATTCGATATTACTAGTTTTTTTTTGGGGGGGGGGTTGATCAGTAACTGCGCACTTAGGTTATCCATGTTCTGTAGAATTTTTCGGGTTATTTGCAAATCACAGGTCCATCCTTGTTATATATGATGATTTTTGGGCATGTATTGCTTGCCTATTTGGACCATGTTGTAGTTCTTCAACATCAGCAACAACACGCAGCTCAAGGGGGTTGGGATCTCCGAAATAATGATCGCTGGATTGCCAACCTCCGAGTCTACATCGCCAATAATGCTAGCATCACCGAGATGCTCTCGCGTTTTGTCGGCTATTCTGACATGTTCACCGTCCTCGACACTCTCTACTTGGCGGACAAGTTGCTCAACGGTGAGGTTTTGGCGATGTTCTCAAGCCGAACCCTCACTCGCTTGGATATGAGCAGTGAGATAAAACTAAGTACAATATGTTGGGCATTCACTAACGAAAATGCCAAATAGAGGCCGATCTTCATGGAGGCCTAAATTTGTAATTCCTTGGTGGAGCTTCGCTTTGTCATTATTCATCATCGATCCACCGGGCCAACATCGGGGGCATAGATGACTTCATTGGTTGGCATCATGCATGGGATTACTTTTGTACTGTTGACGAGGTTGTTGCTCGACAACAAGTGAGACCGTTGGATTCCTTGGCGTCGTGAGCTATGTGAACACCAGGGGGCACTGCCCTCCCCCCTCCCCCCAAAAAAAACTAAATTTGGAGAAAATGTGAAGGATTTTTTTTTGCAGGCCTTAGATGTGGAAAATACGTTTACCCCCCTCAGATCTTCCAATATATGAAAAAATGTGTATACAAATTATCTAGATGAAGTGATTAACTGATGAGACACTCCCAATTTCCCTTCCTGAAGTAGATACGTTCTTGGCATGGGCTCCTGTGATTGTGCTTCCGTGAAAGAACAAAGCACACCTAATACTTGTGATTTGTAGAGGTGGCCACTTCCAAATCTCCGCTTCTTCCGTTGATGACAGGGCCATGAGAAGGAGCAAAGACCTTAATGCAACTTCCTGTGGCAATAAGCATATCCTTCATCCAAGCAAATGTTATGTGTCGGGGAGTCAAAATAAATATAGTTATTCATACTAACTTATATATTTTGTGCATTAAATGTTTTTTCTAAAATCATGATGATGCATGATGCTGTGGGACTGAGATGGACTTCAGGGTTTTGGATAGATGTGATGTGGAGAAGTGGTTGAGGATTTTTGGAGCAATATCACTAAGCACTTGAGCAATTGAGTCATGATCAAAACCTCATCCCCTTTTAATAGTATTGGCTTTTCTATGAATTTAATGTGATCTTGGATCACTTAACCAAAAGTGTAGAGTCTTGGGGCTGCAATCCTTGTCTTTGGCGTTTTTAGGGGTCCACAATCACTAGTCCTTGCCAAGCCAATCATTGATCTTCTCTGAAATCTATTATCAATGAGCATTAGATCAATGACTTATATGTTTTTATTATTACCAAAACCACCCGGGGACTAGTTGCACTTTCAATCTCCCTCTTTTTATTAATTGATAACAACATATAGATCAAAGCTTTGACAAATGATATAATCAATAAAATACATCATCGCTTTGACAAGTATGTGATAAGCAAGAGCTCCTCCTAAATTTGTGCATTATAAAAAAATTGTGTTTGAATGCAAATGCACAATCGGTTAGGATCATAGGTTACTCTTTCATGCCACATACATCTTAGTGGAGCGCTCAAAATGATATGATTGCAACGTAATAAGCACTCATCACCAACCAAACAAGTGAATGATCATACAAAGAGCATATATGAATAGATATTTAAGCAAGCATAGCATCAAAGTGTGGTATGATCAAGGCAAAGCAACGTAGTCTCATACATGCATCAAACAAAAGTATCTCAAAGTAGCACGAAATCCAAGAAACCAAATGAGAAAAAAACAAAGCACTCTCTCTCAAAGCCTAATGATCTATACTAATTCTCCCCCTTTGGCGGCAAGTACCAAAATGTTTGAAGGAGTATAGAGCTAATCGTCGCTCTAGCCTCGATTTCCGGTAGCTCCCGGTGATGAAGTCCTCTGACTTGCAGCGCCGGTGTGCGTAGACGTCGGAGTGGAGAGAAGAGTGTCAGCAAACATCTCTGCTGAAGTCTGTTGAGCTGGAGGTGTGGAGACAACATGAGGCACTGAACGAGCAACCGTAGATGCAACAGCTGGAGCTGAGAGTGTAGCTCTGGAAGTGACTGGTACTGCTGCTGATCTAGGCATAGTTTGGAACTGTGTGGTCGTGCGAAGACCTGTGTCATGGTGCTCATCATCATCACTGGACTATGTATTGGCTTCATCCACCTCTTTCTTTCAGACTCTCTATGGTGCTCTGCATCTCTGTAACCTTGACATCAAGATCATAGAACTTCATCTCATGATCCTCTCAAGGCTCTTATGGTTCTGTGTGAGGTCGGCCAAACTCAAAATTTTGTTTTAAAGTCGATCTATTTTGTTTACTACCCGCAAAAAACTCTATTTCGTTTACTTGCTCGTGGAGTCAGATCCAAATGTCTACAATCTGCATAATAGAATTCAGCTTAACTGTCACGTCTATGCGGCCGTTGAGATTGGGATTTGTCATGGTGTTAGTGCACCACTCACTGCTTGTCATAGTTTTTCTGTTTAGGTATAAAACATTGAAGCTTAGAACTACTATCTCAAAAATATGTCTCCCATATATATTTGGACTCTCCTAAGTTGTTCATTTTTTCTCAGATGATTGTACCATTTGTGTTTCTTTGTAAATAGTTCAACTATTTGTTGTTGATCTGGGCAGGCGCGGCAAAGCACACCTTCATGCTATAGTGAGATGAGATGGATAATGCCTGAAATTGCCATGTCACCAACGACAGGGCATATCTTCCTCCACTCGGCGAATCAAGTCCAGGGCACATCTTCCTCCACTCGTGCACCAGTTCGGCTCGCCAATGATAGGACGCCGTTGTTGGTGAGCCACTGGCGGGTGCAGGGTACGACGTCCTAGGGTGGACTAGCGAAACCAAATGACGTAAATAAATATAAACATGTTGTGCTGTGCCGACCTGTGTGCTCGGCCTCATGGCCCAGACACGCCCATGGCGTGCCATGTGCCAGGTATGGCCCGTTTAGCATGTGTCATGCCAATTTCACGTCGCGCCATGCTAGCGTGGTAACAGGCCGGCCCGGTTTGCACGACCCAAATGGCCAGGTTTGCGTTGCACCGACTGCCCAGACAGAATTGGTGCTTGTTGTGATGGTGGGAAACATGAACCAACTTCATGTGTCATTGACGGCTCAACTTACCAAGTCCGATGCTAGATGATCCGAGTGAAAGAAGCAATGCTCGAACCAACTTTATTTTGTTCAAAAATAAAAACCTTGTGTGTCCTTGACAGCTCAGCTTACCGACACGACGCCAACCACCTCATCGGTGAATCAAGAGCAGTCACACCTGTTCGGCTCGCCAACGACCGGCTGCCGCTGTTGGTGAGTCATCGGCGGGTGCTGGAGTACGACGTCCTAGGGTGGACTAACGATACGAAACGAAATGACATAATAGTAGCGTAGATATACATCCAACCATTGCGATGGATGAGGAACAGACAAATTACCCACGCAATCACACCATAATGTAAGACGTTTTGCAAGTAACAAATTTAAACATGCCTGGAAACATCAATTATATGTGCCTAAGAATAGACAAGAGTGTGTTACTACGTTATTGATAATAACCTGCCCGTACGTGTGAGTACTAGAGTACATGCATGCGTGCATGCATGCTATGATAAAACATTAATTAATTACTACTAGCTAGCATGCAAATCCAACATTGGGATTTCCATCAAGGGTGACCGCCGTCCCGGGGGCGAACTTGGGGTGTCCACAGAGGTTGTTGTATGATGCATCGAAGACGCGGAGGTTGACAAGCTTGGTAACGTCTGGCAGGGGCCCGAAGAAGCCGCTGTGATCCAAGTGAGCCTCCACAAGGTTGACCATGTCGGGGATGAACAAGTCGAGGCGGCCGGTGATCTTATCTCGGTCGTTGCGCTGGCCACCGACATCTAGATACCTGATATTGCTGTTAGCGCCGAAACCGGTGCCGACGGCCCCAGACATCCTGTTCCTCGCGAGGGACAGCCTCTCGAGGGCGGGGGACAAGGCGACGTCGCCCAAGAAATTGGGGAAGTTGTTGTATATGGAGGCGTTGTTGGCGGAGAAGCTGCGTAGGGCCACTGGTGGAAAAACAGGCTTCCGTCCAGCCCCATAAGTCGCAAAGCTGTAGGAACCGCGACTAATGGGACCTTTAGTCGCGGTTCTGGAGGTGAACCGCGACCAAAGGCCTGGGCCCAGGGCGCTCGGTGGCCAGCTGGCGCACGTGAGGGTCTTTAGTCGCGGTTGGCCAGGACAACCGCGACTAAAGGCCTTCGGGCACCTTTAGTCACGGTTTGCCAGGCCAACCGCAACTAAAGCCCCTCCCCTATATATACCCATCCAGCAGCCAACACTTAGCCATTTGGAGCCATTCTCTTCACAAGTGGGTGTAGGTTTGCTTTTGGTTCCTCTTATGCACATAAGGTGTTTGATGAAATGCCCCAAGAGCATGAAACAAACATGACATGAAGTGTTGGAGCCACACTCCTCGATCGCGGTTAGCAACTTGATGAACCTTTGATGTGTCATTGATAAAATATGCATGTGTGCAGTTCATTGTTTAATTTATATTGTTTGTAGCTAGTTAGTTTAACAAATGCATGATGGTTAATTATATATTTTATATTATAATAATGCAGATGAATCGGCAATGGATGTACGGTAACCGACTCTCCGGCGAGTTCACTACGGGTTTGAAAGATTTCCTCGTAGTGGCTAATGCGAACAAGCAGGGGGGTTTTGTTATCTGTCCATGTGTTATCTGTAAGAATCAGAAGGGTTACTCTTCCTCAAGAGATGTTCACATGCATCTGCTTCGGCACGGTTTCATGCCAAGCTATAATTGTTGGACCAAGCATGGAGAAAGAGGGGTTATAATGGAAGAAGATGAAGAAGGGGATGATTTCATCGATGAAAGCTATCTTGCTCATTTCGGTGATACTTTCATGGAGGATGCTGAAGGTGAAGGGGAAGGTGAAGAAGAGGCACGTGATGATCCCGTTGATGATCTTGGTCGGACCATTGCTGATGCACGGAGACGCTGCGAAACTGAAAAGGAGAGGGAGAATTTGGATCGCATGTTAGAGGATCACAGAAAGGCGCTGTACCCCGGATGCGATGATGGTCTGAAAAAGCTGGGCTGCACACTGGATTTGCTGAAATGGAAGGCAGAGGCAGGTGTAGCTGACTCGGCATTTGAAAACTTGCTGAAAATGTTGAAGAATATGTTTCCAAAGGATAACGAGTTGCCCGCCAGTACGTACGAAGCAAAGAAGGTTGTCTGCCCTCTAGGTTTAGAGGTTCTGAAGATACATGCATGCATCAACGACTGCATCCTCTACCGCGGTGAATACGAGAATTTGAATGAATGCCCGGTATGCACTGCATTGCGTTATAAGATCAGAGGCGATGACCCTGGTGACGATGTTGAGGGCCAGAAACCCAGGAAGAGGGTTCCCGCCAAGGTGATGTGGTATGCTCCTATAATACCACGGTTGAAACGTCTGTTCAGGAACAAAGAGCATGCCAAGTTGTTGCGATGGCACAAAGAGGACCGTAAGTCGGACGTGGAGTTGAGACACACCGCAGATGGAACGCAATGGAGAAAGATCGACAGATGGTTCAAAGATTTTGCAGCTGACGCAAGGAACATAAGATTTGCTCTAAGTACGGATGGCATGAATCCTTTTGGCGAGCAGAGCTCCAGCCATAGCACCTGGCCCGTGACTCTATGCATCTACAACCTTCCTCCTTGGTTGTGCATGAAGCGGAAGTTCATTATGATGCCAGTGCTCATCCAAGGTCCGAAGCAACCCGGCAACGACATCGATGTGTACCTAAGGCCATTAGTTGATGAACTTTTACAGCTGTGGGGTGGTGTCCGTGTGTGGGATGAGCACAAACAAGAGGAATTTGACCTACGAGCGTTGCTTTTCGTAACCATCAACGATTGGCCTGCTCTTAGTAACCTTTCGGGACTGTCAAATAAGGGATACAATGCATGCACGCACTGCTTACATGAGACTGAAAGTGTACATTTGCCAAATTGTAAGAAGAACGTGTACCTTGGGCATCGTCGATTTCTTCCGAAAATTCATCCAGTAAGAAAGAAAGGCAAGCATTACAACGGCAAGGCAGATCACCGGCCGAAGCCTGCGGAACGCACTGGTGCTGAGGTATTTGATATGGTCAAGGATTTGAAAGTCTTGGAAGGGTCCTGGCGGACAATCAGTTCCGAAGGGAGCTGACGGGCACGCAGCCATGTGGAAGAAGAAATCTATATTCTGGGAGCTAGAATATTGGAAAGTCCTAGATGTCCGCTCTGCAATCGACGTGATGCACGTTACGAAGAATATTTGCGTGAACCTCCTAAGCTTCTTGGGCGTGTATGGGAAGACAAATGATACAAAGGAAGCACGGCAGGACCAGCAACGTTTGAAAGACCCTGATGACCGGCATCCGGAATGGTTTCAAGGTCGTGCCAGCTACGCTCTGACCAAAGAAGAGAAGGTCATCTTTTTTGAATGCCTGAGCAGTATGAAGGTCCCGTCTGGATTCTCGTCCAATATAAAGGGAATAATAAACATGGCGGAGAAAAAGTTCCAAAACCTGAAGTCTCACGACTGCCACGTGATTATGACGCAATTGCTTCCGATTGTTTTGAGGGGGCTCCTGCCGGAAAATGTTCGAGTAGCCATTGTGAAGCTATGTGCATTCCTCAATGCAATCTCTCAGAAGGTAATCAATCCAGAAGTTCTACCACGGTTACAGAACGATGTGATCCAATGTCTTGTCAGTTTCGAGTTGGTGTTCCCGCCATCCTTCTTCAATATTATGACGCACCTCCTGGTTCACCTAGTCGAAGAGATTTTCGTTCTCGGTCCTGTATTTCTACACAATATGTTCCCCTTCGAGAGGTTCATGGGAGTATTAAAGAAATATGTTCGTAACCGTGCTAGGCCAGAAGGAAGCATCGCCAAGGGCTATGGAAATGAGGAGGTAATTGAGTTTTGTGTTGACTTTGTTCCTGACCTTAAGCCGATTGGTCTTCCTCGATCGCGGCACGAGGGGAGACTAAGTGGAAAAGACACGATCGGAAGGAAATCAACGATATGTATGGACGGCCATTCTCTGACTGAAGCACACCACACTGTACTGACCAATTCCAGCTTGGTGGCTCCGTACTTTGAGAAACACAAGAATATTTTACGTTCTGACAACCCGGGGAAGCCTGAATCCTGGATTAGGAAGGCCCACATGGAGACTTTCGGCAGTTGGTTGAGAAAACATTTAATGAATGACAATGATGTTGTAGATCAGCTGTACATGTTGGCCAAGACACCATCTTCGACTATAACGACTTTCCAAGGGTACGAGATAAATGGGAATACATTTTACACGATCGCCCAAGATAAAAAGAGCACCAACCAAAACAGTGGTGTCCGCTTTGATGCAGCAACCGAGAATGGGCAAGAGGTCACATATTATGGTTACATAGAGGAGATATGGGAACTTGACTATGGACCCTCCTTTAAGGTCCCTTTGTTCCGGTGCAAATGGTTCAAGCTAACAGGAGGTGGGGTAAAGGTGGACCAGCAATACGGAATGACAATGGTGGATTTCAACAATCTTGGTTACCTTGACGAACCATTCGTCCTAGCGAAAGATGTCGCTCAGGTTTTCTATGTGAAGGACATGAGTAGCAAACCGAGGAAACGGAAAGATAAGAAAACGATCAGTACATCATGCGATGATCCAAAGCGCCACATTGTTTTTTGATATATTATTTGTATTTTTAGAATTTTGAATTGAATTAGTTTTATTTTTCTGAATTTTTTGATATATTATTTGTATTTTTAACATTTTGAATTGAATTAGTTTTATTTTTCTTAATTTTTTGATATATTATTTGTATTTTTAGAATTTTGAATTGAATTAGTTTTATTGTTCTGAATTTTTTGATATATTATTTGTATTTTTAGAATTTTGAATTGAATTAGTTTTATTTTTCTGAATTTTTTGATATATTATTTGTATTTTTAGAATTTTGAATTGAATTAGTTTTATTTTTCTGAATTTTTTGATATATTATTTGTATTTTTAACATATTGAATTGAATTAGTTTTATTTTTCTTAATTTTTTGATATATTATTTGTATTTTTAGAATTTTGAATTGAATTAGTTTTTTTTCTGAATTTTTTGATATAATATTTGTGTTTTTAACATATTGAATTGAATTAGTTTTATTTTTCTTAATTTTTTGATATATTATTTGTATTTTTAGAAATTTGAATTGAATTAGTTTTTTTTCTGAATTTTTTGATATAATATTTGTGTTTTTAACATATTGAATTGAATTAGTTATTTTTTTCTGAATTTTTTGATATATTATTTGTATTTTTAAGATTTTGAAAAAGAAAAAGTATTTGGAAAATACCTTTAGTCGCGGTTGGCCTGCCCAACCGCGACTAAAGGTTGTTGCTCGCGGGCCCGCCAAAAAAGTCCTTTAGTCGCGGATCGACTCCCCAACCGCGACTAAAGGTTACCCTTTAGTCGCGGGTCGCCTCCCCAACCGCGACTAAAGGTTACCTTTAGTCGCGGGTCGCCTCCCCAACCGCGACTAAAGGCCCTTTAGTCGCGGGTCTCCTCCCCAACCGCGACTAAAGGTGGGGGGCTATAAATACAACCGCCCGACCCGTCGCCTCCATTTCTCTGCTCGTTCTCTGCCGCGCCGAAGGCCTGCCGCCCTCGCCCTCGACGCCGCCCGCCGTCGACCTCGCCCTCGACGCCGCCCGCCGTCGCCCGCGCCCTCGACGCCGCCCGCCGTCGCCCGCCGCCCCCTCTCGCCCACGTACGGCGCTCGCCGCCCCCTTTCGCCCTAGTACGCCGCCCGCCGGCCTCCCTCGCCCACCGCGCCGCCTCGCTGCCCTCAACGCCGGCGGCCGGCCTCGCCGCCCTCAACGCCGCCCCTCCATCCTCGGGCCGCCGGCGTTGATCGAGAGAGAGAGAGAGAGAGAGAGAGCAGAGAGAGAGCAGAGAGAGAGAGCAGAGAGCAGAGAGAAAGAGCGATGATCGAGAGAGAGAGAGAGCAGAGAGAGAGAGAGAGAGCAGAGAGCAGAGAGAGAGAGAGAGAGAGAGAGAGCAGAGAGAGAGAGAGAGAGAGAGAGAATTTTTTAACTAGTTAATTAACAAAAAAACGGTAAAATTTGATAATTAACAAAAACGGTAAATAACTTAGTTTAACAAAAACGGTAAATAACTTAAAACTTGATAATTAACAAAAAAACCGTAAAATTTGATAATTAACAAAAAAAACGTATATACGGAGAGGGGGCGGCGATGCGCGCGGTGTTTTTTTAGGGATCGAGAGGGGACGGCGAGGGTTATAAATATGTTGTCCTCGCCTCCCCTCTCCGTGACGCCGTCGTCTGCCGCCCCGTCTCGCGCTCTACCGCGACACCCTCTCCCACCCCTTCCTCGCCCCCTCCTTTTGCCACCGCCCTTTCGCCACCGCCACCGCCACCGCCCCCCTTCTTCACTTAATTAATTTGTTTTTACTACATGTTTTCAGGACTGACATAATGGCGGACGATAGAGCTGACCCGATTATGGACAACTATAATCCGGACGGTGAAGCACATATGTTCGGCATCATAAACGGCGATATTCTATATGTGCCGACCGGACAAGAAGAAGATGATATCTCTTCTTATCTGAACCTTGACGGTGAAGATGAAGGGCGCCGTCAGCAAGATGATGCCGAACAAACGTCGATAAACGACGATCTTCAAATGGAAGTAGCAACCACCTCCGGCGCCGAGGTATATATAATGGCCTGTGGAACTAACTGATTTGAATAAATATGTGTGGACTAACGCGCGCGACTCTCTTTCTTATTTTAGCCCTCGGCCGGATCGTCGAAACAATCGAGTACGTCGTCAAAGCGTGGCGCAACCAAGACGATGAAACAAGGAGAAACATGCACCATCGAGGTTGTCGACAGTGCAACCGGCAGGCCGCTGGAGCCCCGCAAGAACGCCACCAAGTTTGTCAGCCAATGCGGAGCCATTGTTAGAGACAACGTCTCGATCACCGTCCAGGAGTGGAATGAGCCAAAGAAGGCACGAATTGATGGTTTCACTTTCGTCGATAAGAGAACAAAAAAAGATTGCTTCAAGAAGCTTATGGAACATTTCGTTCTACCTCCGGAATACAACAAATTCGATGAGGAGGGTAACAAGATTGAGGAAAACAAGGAGAGGAGGAGGCTAGTCAAACAGTTCGCTCTTCATAAGATGGCCGACGCATTCCGGAAATTCAAGCAAAATCTAGCCCATGACTTTGTCAAGCAGAACAAGACTCCGGATTTCAAAGGACAATATGAGAAACTGAAACATGATTGGCCAGAATTTGTGAAGCAAAAGAAATCGGAGCAGTTCATTCAAATATCGAAAAAAAATAAGGAAAATGCGGCTAAGAAGGAGTACAATCATGTTATGGGGCCAGGAGGGTATCGCATTTGGGTGCCTAGGTTGGAGAAGATGGAGAACGAGCTGAGGGCGCGAGGAATCCGTCCAGGTACGGAGGGATGGGACCCAAGGGCCAAAAGCTGGTGGTACGGGCATGGGGGAACGCTGAACCCGGAGACAGGGGAGTGTGTTTACCGGGGCAAATTAATTAAACCCACCCAAGCCCTTATTAACGCAATGAGGGATGCTCAACAGGGGAAGATCAAGTTCAACAGAGAGAACGACGCGCTGACAAAAGCCCTCGGGAATCCTGAACACGGAGGACGTGTACGAGGCATGGGGCACATTCCGTGGAAAATAGGGTTCCCCCAGAACGATGACCCGTACGGTTACAGAAGCCGTAAGAGAAAGATGGATCGGGAAGCAGATGTTGTGGCGCGGTTGGCATCGGAAATGGATGTGATGAAGAAAACCATGAGTGTACTAGTAGCCGAAAGAGATGCAGCTCGGGTGCAGCATGAAGATCATCCAGCGGATCTCGGAAGCCAGCAGCGGAGAAGCAGCGTGGCTTCCACGGAGGCCCCACCGGCTGGTGCAGATGCACCGACGATCGAAATTACTGCACCGGAGCCTCTGGTGGTCGAAATTACTGCACCGGAGCCTCTGGTGGTCGAAATTACTTCACCGGAGCCTCCTCGCTACCCCGTGGACGATATAAAGGAGATGAAAGAATGTCATCTGTATTATCCTATCGGGAACATGTCCATGAAGGTAGCCATCGGCAGTGCTTTACCATGTTTACCTGGAGCACTCCACCACAACAACCCCATTCAAGATGGCTATGCTCGTGTCACGGTGGAGGACATAGTCCAAGGGTTTGAGGACCTGGAGATTGACATTGCTACACCTGAAGGGGAGAAAAGACTTGGAGATGTCAAGCGCCATTTCATTCTATGGCAAAAGAAGTTTATCAAGTTTCCAGGCGAGGCGCCAAGGACAACAAGTCCACCCCCCTACGGTGGTGGTGGTGGCGGTGGCGGTGGTGGTGGTGGTGGTGGTGGTGGCGGTTCACCTACACCTCCGTCACGTCAGCCGACGCCGCCCCCCAGTCCACAACGTCCGGCGGGTGATCAGCCGCCGCCCCCCAGTCCTCGTCCGGCGGGTGATCAGACGCCGCCCCCCAATCCACCTCCGGCAAAGAAGCAGAAGCAGTCCTGGATTATTAACCCGGACCCTTATGTACCTAAGACCACAAAGGTACCGGAGCCATCACTGAAGCCTCTCCCCACAAGGCCTTGGGAACGTAGTGCCGAGGAAGTCGACGCGGCCGCGGCTGCTGATTTGGAGAAATGGAAGGCGGACTGCAAGAAGAAAACAGAGCCCGAGCCCAAGCCAGTATTTTCTGATGAGCAAAAGAAGTGGGCTAAGTCATTTTTGAGCACACCGTCCCAAGCCGCGAAGAATCTGCCTAACGACTATGCACGTGAACTTCGCAGGCAGGCACTCATGTTCAAGGAGAACAAAGAGCGGGAGAAGGCCGAAAGTAAAAAAAGCGGGAAACAAGTTGCCCAGCTCGGGGAACAAAGTAAACAATCGATTGCCCCGCTTATAGTGGAAGCCTTCTGTCCGGATGCCCCCGAGATCATACAAGCTGCGGCAGCACAGGGATTGACTGTAACGAGTGCCAGAGAACAAGCGGCCAACTTAGGTATTACTCTTCGTGAACTGTTAGGCCTTGATGAGGCGCCAGTGAAGGAGGTAGTAATTACATATGTCAAGAATGGGCCTCTCGTCGAGCCTGCGCAGGAAAAGGATCTACCTCCACAAATGAAAGGTCTGCTGAAATGGTACAAGGGTTACATAAAAAATAAAAACGCCAAAGAATATATTTATGCGGAAGTTAGACATGAGCATCACTTCAAACATTACTATGTACAAATTGAACTGAGTGAATTGTTCCAGCTTTTCAATCTGCGCGAGCTCGATAAATCTATCATCAGTTGCTACGTTCTGTAAGTGATTTATTAATTTCTACCCCATCTCGTTCATATTGCCTGCACTATATATATGTCCTAACTATATTGTTGTGTCCGCTATTATACATGCAGAATGAAGATTAAGGAATGCAGAGTAAGGAACATCCATGATGTTGGGTTCATTGACCCACACATCGTTAATGGACATGTGTTGGAGCGTCACCCCGCCGACGTGGAGGCAGACCTGTGGCAGTTTCTTACAAAGCAGGAACTCAAAAGTGATATTCTATTTCCTTACCATTTTGAGTGAGTGTTTCTGTCTTGAGCACATTCTCTTTTGTTTACTCCATGCATGGTATGTGGCCGGCTAATCGATGAGTTATGCATGACGTACTGTGCATGTATCGTGTCCGCAGGTTCCACTGGATTCTGCTAGTAATTAAAGTTAACACCTCAGAATGTCTCGTCCACGACTCTGTGAATATGGATCCAAAGCTTTGGGGCGGCATGAGAAGAATGCTGCAGAAGTAATTATTTTCATTCATTTGCGCTCTATATCGATCGGCCTATTTCGTTCATTTCCTAATATCAAGTAACTAATAACTCTCTTGTTCATTTAATTTTCTTTGCCTCGTAGGGTTTGGAGACGGTTCGTAGATACAAAGGTCGGTGAATTCAAAAAAGAGCTAGAATTCAAAATGTTAAAGGCTAAGAATGCTGGGGATATTCAGCCACCGGAGACCAATCTATGTGGATACTATGTCTGTGAGATGATCCGGAGATACACCTCTGAGCGGGTTCCGAGTGATACCAATGCTCAGAGGAATAACCTCCGGTGGATGCTTAGTCCAGAAGCTCGCTTCCGACCACTTCAAGAGGAACTAGCTGCATGGTTCAGCAGGGAAGTCCTCCATCCTAAAGGAGAACACTATTACGAGGACGTAGAACTTTATATGCATTAAATCATGTATGGAAACTTGTTCAAAATTGTATATGGTCATCCGATGATATTGAATATATATTGTATATTCCTCTTGAATTCTTTTTGGTTCTAATTTCAAATTTATTTGAAATTGTACATTCATATGCATGTATGTAGTACCGTAGAATATATGAAACTCCTTCAAAATTAAAATAAAGCACAAAAGAAATAAAAACAATACAAATTAAACAGAAAACAGGTTTAGGGGGGGGGCTAAAACCCTAAACCTGTGGCGGCCTTTAGTCGCGGTTGGCCAGAAGAACCGCGACTAAAGGTCCTCCGCCCCGACGGCCGCCTGGCGCCCACGTGGACGGGCCGTTAGTCGCGGTTCTTAAGCAGCCGCGACTAAAGGTGGGGGGCTTTAGTCGTGCTTATTTGGTCGCGGTTGCGCAACCGCGACTAATGGCAGTTGCGAACCGCGACCATAGGCCTTTTTTCCACCAGTGGGCGGAGCAGGTGACAAGGTCCCGCTGCTCCCACAATACTAGCATGTCGTTGTCGTCGAGCGCGATGGCCTCGAGGGCCGGCAGGGCGGCGAAGAAGCCGCCCGGGATTCTTGTCAAGGAGTTGGAGCTGAGATCGATGTTGCGGAGGTGCTGGTGTGGCGTCGGCAAGAGCGGGAGGTGGCCGATGAGGGCGTTGAAGCTGAGGTCGAGGTCGGACAGGAACGCGAGCTTGCCTACATCGGAACCGTTGAGAACGCCGTGGAGGCCGGCGTGGGTGACGACGATGGAGGTGACGCGGCCAATCTCGTTGCAGCTCACGCCCGTCCAGGTGCCGTCGCACGGGTCGGATGATGGGACGGCCCACCCGATGGACTTGGCGATAGCTTGCATGGCCTCAGCGTCACCGCGGCCCGCGGGCACGCACACGACGCCCCATGGGATGCCGATGAGGACGATGGCCATGACGAGCACTCGCATCGTCCACATCTGCTTGTACGCCATTGCCCTGTTGATTCGATGTCTCAGAACTAGGATCTGATCACCGATCGGCCACACGTGGTATGCCATAGTTATAGTACGCCAGGGGTGCGTACGTGCCTTTGGTGACAGGTATGGCATGCACCGTGGATCACGGAAATTCTATCAACTCTACATAGTGCATACCATATCTTCGCAAATTCCATAATTCCATAACTCTTGTCTATTTTTTTGCGAATAACTCTTGTCTATTCGTAGGTACATTTCCATAATTCCATAACTCTTGTCTATTCTTTTTTTTTTCCGAATAACTCTTGTCTACTCGTAGGTACATAATTCGTGTTTTCACGCATGTTTAAATTTATATGCTTGCATGGGAGTTTTCTGGTCGTCATCCGTCGCAATGGTTGGTTGTATATCTACACTACTATTACGTGGTTTCGTTTAGCTAGTCCACCCTAGGACGAGCCGAACCCCGCACCCGCCAGCGGCTCGCCAACAGCGGCACCCGGTCGTTGGCGAGCCCAACAGGTGCAAGTGGAAGAAGATGTACCCTGGCCTTGATTCACCGATGAGGTGCTTGGCATTGTGTTTGTAAGCTGAGCTGTCAACAACACATGAGGTTTTTGTTTTTGAGCAAAATGAAGTTGGTTTGTGTTTCCCCCATCACAACGCGGCGTGAAATTGGCACCGAAGGGGTAAATGGGCCGTGCATGGCACGCGGCACGTCAGGGGCCGTATCTGGGCCATGAGGCTTGGCACACGGGTCGGCACGACACAACAGTCCACCCTAGGATGTCGTACCCAGCACCCGCCAGCTGGCTGTCGACCTGTCGTTAGCGAGCCGAACAGGTGCGTGAGTGGAGGAAAGATGTGCCCTGTCGTTGGCGACCCCAAAGTCAGGCATTGTCCATCTCGTCTCACTAGAACATGAAGGTGTGCTTTGCCATGCCCACTCAGGTCAACAACAAATATATGAACTCACCCGCAAAAAAAAAACAAATATTTGAACTATTTACAAAGAAACTCAAATGGTACAGTCATGAGAAAAAAATGAACAACTTAGAAGAGTCCAAATATATATGGGATACATGTTTTTGGGATAGTAGTTCTAAGCTTTAATTTTTTATACGTAAACAGAAAAACTGTCACAAGCAGTGGTTAACGGAGAATCTGGGTGGTGCACTAATACCATGACAAATCCGAATGTCAACGGCGGCATTGAGAAACAGTACAACACAGCTAATTAGGAGCCTCCACAATGATTTGACTATCTTAGCCATCAGATCTTTCAATCTACGATCTAGATTAGCGCTAGTCGTTCCAGTTCGCCGGCTTGCCTCACGTACCGTCTCGCGGGCCGCTTCTCCACGGACTGACCTGGACTTTCTCTCCTTAATCGGGCCGTGCAAGGCCCACTTGTTCCCAATTCGCTGCTAACAGCCCACGTCATACAATTTCGAGCGCTATCTCTCCCATCGCAGTTTCGCTGGTTCCTATTCGGCGCCCTCAGCGCCGGATACAGTGTTAATCGTACAGGGCGCATACCCCCCTGGCGACGCGGGCCGGCCCAATATCTCTGCTTTCTCTTCTAAACTGATGGGCCGGCCCAATATCCCTGCTTTCTCTTCTTAACTGATGCAATAAAGACGTACCTGAGGAGTCGAACCCCCGCCATAGTGGTTTAGCGTGCCACGTGATAACCACCCCGCCACATAAGATTTTGTGATCAAGTACATTTTCTTAGGTCTTTTGTTTCTTATTTTCTTTTTCTTTCTTCTTTTCTTTTTCTTTTTCCTTTTTCATTTCTTCCTATTTATAAGTCGTAATGTTCACCGGATTTCATGAACTTTTTTTCAAATTCGATAAACTTTTTCCAAAATTTGATGAACTATTTTTTCAAGTTTGATGAACTTTTTGCAAATGTAGTGAACTTTTCTTCAAATTGGATGAATTTTTTTCTAATTCGGTGAACTTTTTTGCAAATGTGATGAACTTTTTTCAAATTCGGTGAACTCATTTTGAAGTCAATGAACTTTTTTCAAATTTGATGTTTTTTAATTCGATGAACTTTTTTCAAATTTGATGAACTTTTTTCAAAAAATCAATGAACTTTTTTTCTAGATTTGGTGAACTTTTTTGAATTATGATGAACTTTTATTATATTTCGATGAACTTTTTCAATTATGATGAACTTTGCTAAAATTCGATGAACTTTTTTTCAGATTCGATGAACTTTCTTCAATTTTGATGAACTTAAAAAACCAATAAACTTTTTTCAAATTTGAAAAAAGTTCATTTCTTTTTTTTAATGTTTTCCTTTAATTTTTTTAGAAAATTTCACAGATTTAGGAAAAAGGGAAAGGAAAAAAGCAAATAAAACCGTTACAGAAAAAGAGAAAAAAAAGGAAAAAATGGTTTGGGACGCTTCCCCACACCTGGGGCTTTGCGAGCTGGAGAAGGGATAAAAGAAAGCAAACAAAGACTATGAACACAAGTCGTGTGATGGTGTAGTGGTTCATGCACTGATATTTGAAGTTGAGTTCGAATCCGACTTCCTGCACATATCCATTTTTTCAAGTTGATGGACTTGTTCGCTGAGAGGCGCCTGGGCCGGCCCAGTAGAGATCTCATTCATTCAGGCGCCAGGCGATCCGGTTCAACAACGTTGATGATCCAGAGAACTCTAGAGTTTTTTCTTCTTGTTTGATTAATCATGAGTTTAGAACCTCGAATGTGGAGGCTCACAAACTTGCAAAGTATGCGTTATCCCTGGGTTTTGGCCGCCATGTTTGGTTAGGTCACCCAAGAAATTTGGATTTCGTCCCTGTAAACATTTGTGACGGGTGAATAAAAGCTTTGCGAGTTTGTCTCAAAAAAAAAAAAAGACGCCAGGGAGCTGTTCGGGCGCATAAGACGCCGAACAGGAGCTCCCGCAGTTTCTCCGTCCCTCCCACCCAATATGCTATATTGACTGTATTTATTAATTTACTGCTAACTGGTTTATGTTGATTTTTATCAGATCTAAGAATCTTGGATCCCCAACTAATGGAGGGCTTGGAAGCTCTACACGTGTAAGTATGCTATATATATATTCTTTCATAATGTATTTTCTTAAAAATACACGGGCGCCGCAACACGTGCCTTCATGTTCTAGATGTGATAGTTAAGCTGAATTCTATTACGCAGAATGTAGACACTTGGGTCTGACTCCACCAGCAAGTAAACAAAATAGATTTTCTTTTTTGCAGCTAGTAAACAAAATAGATTGACTTTAAACAATATTTTGAGTTAATTGATGTCCCATATGAGCACAACTTCGATCCTGACGATGCATCAAGCACACGACAAAAATCAGACCCCAAATGTCATGATATGGATTTTATTGCTGCCGGGGTGACCATAATTTGAGCGGCAAGAGCATTTCCATTTTTTCAAGTTGATGGACTTGTTCGTTGAGAGGCGCCTGGGACGGCCCAGTAGAGATCTCATTCATTCAGGCGCCAGGCGATCCGGTTCAACAACGTTGATGATCCAGAGAACTCTAGAGTTTTTTCTTCTTGTTTGATTAATCATGAGTTTAGAACCTCGAATGTGGAGGCTCACAAACTTGCAAAGCATGCGTTATTCCTGGGTTTTGGCCGCCATGTTTGGTTAGGTCACCCAGAAAATTTGGATTTCGTCCCTGTAAACATTTGTGACGGGTGAATAAAAGCTTTGCGAGTTTGTCTCAAAAAAAAAGGCGCCAGAGAGCTGTTCAGGCGCATAAGACACCGAACAGGAGCTCCCGCAGTTTCTCCGTCCCTCCCACCCAATATGCTATATTGACTGTATTTATTAATTTACTGCTAACTGGTTTATGTTGATTTTTATCAGATCTAAGAATCTTGGATCCCCAACTAATGGAGGGCTTGGAAGCTCTGCACGTGTAAGTATGCTATATATATATATTCTTTCATAATGCATTTTCTTAAAAATACACGGGCGCCGCAACACGTGCCTTCATGTTCTAGATGTGATAGTTAAGCTGAATTCTATTACGCAGAATGTAGACACTTGGGTCTGACTCCACCAGCAAGTAAACAAAATAGATTTTCTTTTTTGCAGCTAGTAAACAAAATAGATTGACTTTAAACAATATTTTGAGTTAATTGATGTCCCATATGAGCACAACTTCGATCCTGACGATGCATCAAGCACACGACAAAAATCAGACCCCAAATGTCATGATATGGATTTTATTGCTGCCGGGGTGACCATAATTTGAGCGGCAAGAGCATTTCGTCATCTGGACAATTGGAAATAGTATTAGGTGCAGATGTGGAAATCATGAGTAACTCGTTCACCTAAAAATGCAAAGTTCCTTTATAGCTCAGGCTACATGAAACCTCTTATCCTCAACCTTCCAGCCTTACTTTGAGATCCGTACTCTTCAACTAACTTACAAATCAGATCAAGCGTCCTTTTACCTTTTACATGGCATCCAATATATGCGCACTCTAATTTACCGGGAAAGCAGAGGACACAAAACTCCCGGAGTGGTGGATGAGGGGGGCGACGGGGAGTGCGGCCGCCGGGATCCCGGCGGGGTCGCGGCCTGCTCCCTCCGGTGAGCGGCGGCAGGTGAGGGGCCGGTTCTGGGCCCTTGTCGACGCCGACGAGGACGAGGGGGATGATGACACAGATGCGGTGCCGTCATCGCCGCCGACTCCGACGCCCTCCGATCTGTTGTGTGAGTTCTTGGGTGCAGGTTATGATGAAGATGAGGTCGCTTCCACCGTCGACAAGGCCTTGCCCCTCAAGGATTCGGCTAGGGTCGGGCTTCATGCGGGAGAAACCAAGGAGATGATGCGCCGGATGGTTCACCGGAGAACGGCGGCGACGGCGATCCGGCTGTGGAAGGGCCCCTTGCCTAAGTTACGTCTACCGAATTTAACCGTTTTCGATCTGATTCGGCCGGATTCTTGGACTACTGTGAAGAGGAGAAAGAGTGCTCGCTGGGCAGTGCCTTGATCGGCGCCGGAGATGACCGCGGCTGCGCCGCCGCCGGTCATGGCGATCCGGATCGGGGCGGCTCGCCAGGAGCGTTTGAATTCGCTCCTGGGCCGAGACGCGTTGTGTTGTGGTGTTGGGCCGGTGGGTTTGAGTGGGCTACGGTCCGCTGGGTATGAGGCCCAGCAAGAACCGGTTTCGCTCGTATCCAAGGGCATCGATGCATGCACGTCCAGATCGTTGTCGCTGATTCTTGCGCCGTGCCCTAGGGCTCTCGTTAGACGAACGCCGAGACGTCGTTCTGCGGGGAGTGGCCGGGCACGCCGTATCTTGCCGCTAGGGGCCATGGCGGGGCCTGGAGGTGCTCTGCCGCTGGGAAAGAAGCCGGCTGTGCCGGGTGGGGCTGGCCGCGCTGGAGGGGCGCCGCCCCCAGACGGGGCAGCGGCAGGGGCCTTGCGCCACCGCCGGTAGCCGGCGCTGGTCGTGGAGCAGTGACTACGGCGGGCCGAGCCGCTGCTGGTGGAGCGCCTAATGCTGCGGCGGGTCGCGGCGCTGGTGGTCTGCCGGCTGCCCGGCCGCCGGCGGCATCTCTGGTGGTCGTTCCCTCCGCCAGACGTGGAGGGCCAGCCCTCGGTCCTCGCCCGGTGGCGCCCGGCGTGGCCGGTGGGGCTGCTGCGGGCCGCGGTGCAGCGCCGCCTAGGCCTCCCGCACCGACAATGGGCTTGCAACCGCGACCGGCTCCGCCGCAGCACTACGTTGCTCGGCCGCCCCAGAATCTGGCTGCGCCGGTGTTGTCGCAGGCACCGCCGCCGCAGAGCAATGTCGTTGGTGGTGCTTCAGCTACGCCCAGGGGTCAATAGGGGGATGACGGTTATAATGCCTATGGAGCTGGGCAGCATCGGGGTTCCTCGTCCATGGGTGGAGGTCGTGGATATGCTTGGCAGAGTGACGGATCGGCGGAAAGGCCGTTCTTGGGTCCTACAGGTGGTTTTGTCGAGGGGGCATCTGGCCCGGGTCATCGGCAGCGGGGTGGTTTCCACGGCAATCGTGGCGGTCATCGTGGTCGTGGTGGTCGGTACCGCCCTAAACAACCTCCGCCCACCGTGGTTGTCAAGCAAACGATCACTAGCGGGAGTACCGAGGAGTCGGTGTTGACCGGTCAGGCTATGGAGGTTGTGACGGCTCTCGCTAGTGTTCAGGTTCCAGAGGATGAGACTATGGGTGATGTGTCCGTGGAGATGCCGGACAGGGCTGATGCTGATAGGGTGTCCAAGTGGGCGCGCAAGAAAGAGAAAATGGTGTGCTATCGATGTTGTGACAAGGGTCATTTTATTGCTGAGTGCATAGTTGTGTTATGTGACACTTGTGGTAAGCCAGCTCATGATTCGGGGGATTGCCCACTTCTGCGAGATCATGCACCATCTCTCATGATGTACGGAGTGTATTGTGCTGAACTCACGTTCTTTGGATCTCCTAATGAGAGGGAGGTTCCTGATGAGGCCCAGAGCATGACTACTGGGATTGTTAAGGTGACCAGAGGAGAGGTATCCGAGACTCAGATTGTGCAGAGGCTCCGGGAGTTGGCCCCTGGGGACTTTCAGTGGGAGCTTGTCAGTCTCGTGGATAAGATGTTTTGGGTTGAGTTTATTTCGGTGGGGGATCTGCAGAGGCTCCTGAGTTTTGGTATGTGCAAAGTGTCGGGCACCGATTGCGTCCTTGAGTTTCATGAGTGGAAGCAGGTGGAGCCTCAGGGCAAGCCACTTACTCAGGCGTGGTTGCGTTTTTCCGGGGCCCCTTCCAAGCCGATGCGGGATGCTAGGGTTGTGGCTAGCTTGGGAATCATGGCGGGGAAGCCTGAGCGTGTGGATATGGCTTTCACCAGAGCTCATGGGATTGCTCGTATTCTGGTTAGTATTTTGGATATGAGTATGTGCCTGAGGTCGTCAAGTGGACTTATCGTGGAAAGGTTTTTGACCTTCTGATTGAGTTTGAGGACGAGACCCTGTTGGCCGAGGGGGCTAATGGGACCGGCGTCAATATGCACGAGGGTGATGACAGCGCGGGAGCAAAGGAGACTTCGGTCGATGATACAGGACGACAGTTGCCCAAGGGATCGGGGTCCGGGTCTACGACGACCGAGGATGGGGCAGTTCCACCATCATCGGTGCCTACGACGACTCTGAGATTTGGGGCTTTCGAGCCTGCGTCTGCACCGCCGAGGTTGTGGAGTGATCGGGTGGATTCTGATGAGGCTATAGAGCTCGCGCTACCTGCTTTGGTTTTTGAGGATGCTGTGAGTCCCGTTCCTCGAGCTTCGACGATCTCGGTCACGGGAGAGGAGAAGGTGCGTGGGCACGTGGCCACTTCCTTGGTTTTCTCCTCTTCTACCGAGGTGCAGGTGTTGGAGGGGGCGGTTCAGCCTTCTATTGGGGACTTGGGGCAGGTGGGCCCCGTGTCCTCCCTTCCGTCAGTGCTGGACGAGGCCTCGGCGGTGGCGGTCTTACCTTTGGGAGGGGGCCCGATGCAGGTGGGCTCGGATCCCCCTTCTCCCGCCGCTTGGTCTGCTCTGGAGGTTGCGGTATCGCCTTCGAGAGGGGGCTCGGGGCAGGAGGCCTCGGGGCCTTACTCGCTTGGGGCACCTATGGTGGCCGCCCCTCCGGTGCTGGGGGGGAGTTCGGGCAGGTGGCCCAGGCACTTCCTTCCCCCGTTGCGCTGCCTTCTCCACCCTGTGGGGCGCGTCCGCCTTCTCCGGCGTTGGTGAGGGCCTCATCGGGTCCTGGCACTGACGCCAGGGCGTCCTCGGAGGATGACCAGCTCCGTGTTCGGGGTACGGCAGGAGGCCACACCCCGAGTAGGTTTTCTCGTGAGGAGGTCATTGCGTTTGGAGGGATTCCAGATCTGATTTCTGAGGGACGACGGTTGAGCTGCCGTCTCCAGAATCATCTGGAGGTGGACGACATTCAGCAGCGGTGCGCTATGAGGGCGGCCAAGCTCCGTGACGTTGAGGTCATTACTGGTATGTCAGTCAATACATCTCATTCCATTTTGCATTTTTCTACCGATGAGATTGTCGATAATGCAAATCAGTTAGGAGTTTCACTAGGTAGTAATGCTACTGAAATTTCAAATTCTGTTAATGACCTCCTGGATTTAGAGGTTGAGCAGGCTTTAGAGATGATTCGTAACTTAGCAGCGGTTAAGCCCATGAGTGATTCAGAGTTTGATGCGTTGAGGGTCAGAGTGCTCGATAATTTTTGTGCGGATCTTATTCCTCCCATGCCTGAGTCGGAGGAGGAGGATGAGACATATGTGATTGATGTCGTGAGACCTGCTGAGACTGGTTGTGAGGACCGGTTGCAGAGTCAGAATATCACCAAACGCAAGTGGAAGCGGAAGGTCTATACGGTCTCTGCAGTGCGTAGGAGTGCTAGGATCCGTACGGCAAAAAAAATTCCATGATGAATTGTGAAAGGAATCTTTTGGAATAGCAGAGGTTTGAAAGACTTGGCTAAAAGAAGGTTTTTGGCGGAGGCGCCTCTTGAGCATAGATTAGATTTTATCGCTTTATCGGAAACTGGTAGAGATAATTTTGCGCCACAATTTCTAAATACCTTGTCGGGAGGAATTGATTTTGACTGGCACTGTTTGCCACCAAGAGGGAGATCGGGTGGGATCTTACTCGGAGTTCGATGCGATTCGCTCAAGGTTCGAAGTGTGGTTATGGGAGATTTTGCAGTCAAGTTTCGGGTGCGGTCAAAGGCCGATGGGTTCAACTGGGCTTTGGTGGCGGTATATGGGGCCGCACAGCCTGAACATAAGCCTGAGTTCTTGGCTGATCTAGTTAGGATTTGTGGCTCTGAGCAGCTACCTATCCTGGTGTGGGGTGATTTTAACATCATTAGAAGGCGTGAGGAGAAGAACAATGACAACTTTGACGGCAGATGTTCATTCATGTTTTAATACTATCATTAAAAGCTTGGATCTGAGAGAGATTAAGCTATCAGGAAGAAAATTCAGTTGGGCTAACGCGATGTCAACGCCGACGTTTGAAAAGTTGGATCGCATATTGGCTAGCGTTGAATGGGAACATAAGTTTCCCTTTGTAACTGTTCAGGCCCTTTCCCGTGGAATTTCTGACCACACGCCGTTATTTGTTGACTCTGGTGAGGCCACCCCGTGGGAAATAAAAATACGTCTCTTTCGAGCTTGCTTGGTTTGAGCGAGACGGCTTCTTTGATCTCGTAGCCAGAGAGTGGGCTAAGGATTCTGGAGGTAAGACTGCGCTTGAGCGCTGGCAGAATAAGATCAGGCATTTGAGAAGTTTTCTGCGTGGATGGGCTAAGCATCTTAGTGGGATCTATAAGGTCGAAAAGGAAAGGCTCCTTAACCTTATTCAGTCCTTAGATGTAAAAGAAGAAACCACTGTTCTGCCACCCTTGGAGCTTCATGCCAAGATTGACGCAGAGATGAGGCTGAAAGAGCTTCTTCGAGAGGAGCAATTGAAGTGGGTGTTGCGGGCCAAGGTCTGGCGAGTAGTCCAGGGGGACACGAACACTCAATTCTTTCACATGATCGCTAATGGTAAACACAGAAAGAAGAGGATCTTCCAGCTTGAGCAAGATGAAGGAACGATTTTAGGACAGGAAAACCTAAAACTATACATTACCGAGTATTACAAGTAGCTGTTTGGACCCCCAGAGGATAACTGTGTGTCTCTGGATGAGTCTAGGGTTGAGGATGTTCCTCAACTAACAACAGTGGAGGACGATATTTTGGCGGCCCCTTTCACTGAGAAAGAAGTCTTCGAGGCTATATCGCAAATGAAAAATAATAAGGCTTCCGGCTCGGATGGTTTTCCGGCTGAGTTTTATAAGAAGTGCTGGCACATCATTAAGGGGGATTTGTTACCCTTGTTCAATGATCTCTTCTCTGGGCAGCTTCATTTTTTCCAATTGAATTTTGGAACGATAACCCTTCTTCCTTAGAAAACAGAGGCTGTGAGAATTGAGCAATTCAGGCCAATCTATCTTCTCAATGTTAGTTTCAAAATTTTCACCTAAGTCGGGACTAATAGGCTCACACAGATCCCGCATGTTGTGGTGCAGCCTACCCAAACTGCTTTCATGCCGGACAGGAACATCCTCGAAGGGGTTGTGGTCCTTCATGAAATGCTCCATGAGATCCACACGAAAAAGCTAGACGGAGTTGTTTTCAAGGTGGATTTCAAGAAAGCGTACGACAAAGTCAAATGGCCTTTCCTTCAGCAGGCCTTACGCATGAAGGGTTTTGACGAAGCTTGGCGACGCGAGGTTGAATCCTTCACGCAAAAAGGGAATGTTGGAATTAAAGTGAATGATGACATTGGTCATTATTTCCAGACACACAAGGGCCTGAGACAAGGGGATCCAATGTCTCCTATTCTGTTCAACATTGTGGTTGACATGTTGGCAATTCTGATAGGAATGGCCAAGGAGGCTGGTCAGGTGGGTGGATTGGTGCCTCATCTAGTTGATGGAGGTTTGTCCATCCTGCAGTACGCTGATGATACAATCATATTTATGGAGTACAACTTGGCGAAAGCGAGAAATATGAAGCTGGTGTTATGCTTATTTGAACAATTGACCGGACTGAAGATCAATTTTCATAAAAGCGAGTTGTTCTGCTTTGGTAGAGCCAATGAGGAACAAGAGGCTTATAGGCAATTGTTTGGATGCGAATTGGGGGCGTTACCTTTCACTTACTTAGGTATACCCATTCACCATCGCAAGCTGACGAGCAGAGAATGGAAGAGTATCGAAGACCGGTTTGAGAAGAAACTAAGTTGCTGGAAGGGCAAACTCATGTCTTATGGAGGCCGACTAATTCTTATTAATTCGGTGCTCACGAGTATGCCTATGTTTCTCTTATCTTTTTCGAAGTCCCAGTTGGTGTTAGGAAAAGACTGGACTTCTATCGATCCCGGTTCTTCTGGCAAGGTGATGAAACAAAGAGAAAATACCGACTAGCCAAATGGGATATCATCTGTCGACCAAAGGACTGGGGGGGGGGGGCCTTGGTATTGAGAATCTTGAATTCAAGAACAGATGTCTTCTCAGCAAGTGGTTGTATAAACTTTCAATTCAAACCGAGGACACATGGGCGCAGATTTTCGAAGTAAGTATCTGCAGTCCAAGACGTTGTCCCAGGTGACAGTGAGACCCACAGACTCGCCGTTTTGGAAGGGGCTTATGAGAGTTAAAGCTGCCTTCTTTAAAAGAACTAAGTTTATAGTCGTTAATGGCAACACCACTCGCTTCTGGGAGGATACTTGGCTTGGTGAAATGCCGTTGTTGCTTCAGTATCCATCCCTGTATCGTATTACTCAACGACGTGATGCTCTAGTTGCCACGATTTTGCAGTCCATTCCCCTTAATATTCAGTTCAGGAGGGCGCTTGTGGGCGACCGGTGGGAAGCATGGCTTCACTTGGTGAGTAGACCGATGGATGTTCAGCTATCTCATCAACCCGATAAGTTGTGTTGGAAGCTTACTAGGTGTGGTGAGTTCTCTGTCAAGTCGATGTATATCGATGTCATTAACTCAAGTGTTATACCTAGTTCCAAAGAGGTTTGGAAAGTCAAAGTTCCTTTGAAAATTAAATTGTTTATGTGGTTCGTGCATAAACAAGTCATTCTAACAAAGGATAATTTGATTAAGCGCAACTGGACAGGATCTACTAGGTATAGTTTTTGTGATCGGGACGAAACCATCAAGCACCTCTTCTTCGACTGCCCTTTGGCAAAGGTTTTGTGGCACACGGTGCATATTGCCTTTAACATTACTCCTTCGAATTCGGTCAGTTCATTATTTGGAACATGGCTTCTTGGGATAGAGTCCGAAACATCCAGACACATTCGTGTAGGAGTATGTGCTTTATTGTGGGCAATTTGGAATTGCGGAAATGATTTGACCTTTAACAGAAAAATGAATATTCATTTTTTGCAGGTTTTATTACGAACTATTGCGCTGATACGTATGTGGTCCTTACTCACTCCGATGGAGGCCAGGGAGCGTTTGGTTACCGGATCTGTCCGGTGGGAGATGGTAGCGTGGGATATCTTCAACCGGTTTGGATGGCGGTCATGTAATATGATAGGCAATTAGTTTACCTATCTTTATTTTGCCAGTCGGTTGTGGCTTTTGGGCCTTGTGTTTCTGGCGCTTGTGGCTCTTTGTGAGCTCGCCGTTATTTTGCTTTCAGACGTGACGACCTTGTTGAACAACTTTTATTTATTTATTTATGTGGCAGTATGCATCGTTCTGATGCAGAGGTCGGGGAGACCCCCCTTTTCGAAAAAAAAGATAGATCAAGTAGTGTTAATACTTAATACACCGCACTTCAGTCAACCTTGCTTAACCACATTAAATCTTAAATCTTGTAAAGGGGATGATTGGTAAGACATGGGAACTCAACATGTACTCCGTGTAAATGTAGTCCGGGCTTGGCAACATGAACATCTACTTTCAGTTATTAATTTTGCACATAGAATCTCAAAAATGGGACAAAACACTTGCAGAATAAACTGTGGGTACAAATTATTCCAGGGGTAATATGTAGAAAATTTTAAAATTAGCAAAGGAAAACCTTGATTTAGTTAAACATAACAAAGAGCAGTCTGCACCTGAGATACCATCTATCAGGGTCCAATAAATGATAGAACAATAAATTATTCCTAATAGTAGGCACAATTATACCACTAGCATGATTATGAAAAACAAACTCTACGGGTCACCACATCAGCAGCACTTGCTCCATGCAAAAAATCAACTCCAAGGTTGTCCAAATTAGGTACTATCTCACACAAACGGAATCAAATCTGTGGTCAGTTGGACAACTTCATGCAAAAAAGAGATAAAAACAATCACATAATATTTTTTTTATTAATTTGAAACTTAACTGGTGAACCACATTTTTTTGCAGATATGAACGCATCAGGAAGCGTATGATAAGCGAACCAACCTGTGATTGGATGGTCAGAGGGACTGTGGTATCCCCAGCCCATCAGGGTTCAAGTCCTGGTGCTTGCATTTATTCTTGGATTTATTTCAGGATTTCCGGCGATGCGCATTCAGTGGGAGGAGACGTTTCCGTCGACGACGAGGTGCCTACGGTGACTTCGTAAATTTCAAGATGATATGCCGGCTCAGTCTTGCGAAGGAGCTCATAGAGATAGGGTGTGCGTGTGTGCGTTCATAGAGATGAGTGCATGCACGTGTATAAAAAAGGAAGTGTATGATAATGATCGTATGGACATGCTTTGATCCCGCCCTCATTCTCCGCCTTGCCAAATCACGTCTAGTTTTTCCAATGATTTGAGGACAATTTCAATTCTCATTTAACCCGAATCAATCACACTTGATTTTTTTCCCGTGAATTAAGGATATTTCGATTCTCATCTCAATTAAGGAGAAATATACACGCCTGATTTTGTTCCCGTGATTTCAGACAAAGATACATGTATGTTTTTTCACGTGATTAGTTCGTTGATGTCAGTGGTTTTATAGGGGGGAGGAGGTGTTTATCAAATGTGGGATTTAACCCACAACCTCTTCATTGAGGATTGACTAAGACAACCAACTAGACTATCTAATCATTTCCATGAGTTCACTAATTAAGATCCAGTTTATAGATGTGTGAAGCACATTCAAATCAGCAGCAGGTGAGGAGAGGCTCACTCGAATAGGTTTTGTCGGGGGGGGGGGGAGAGCTTGTGAAACGAGAGCATGACCGATACGGACACTGAATTAACTTCTTTTCTGAGATAGTGGATGAGGAGAAGACTTGTCATAGGATCCTTGAAGAAAGAGATGAATATCAATGATCCACAACAGAATGAGCGGTCATGGTCTACTAGGCTACAGTTTTATGTGATAAACCAACTTGACCAACATGGCTATATGTCATGCCCAATATGCGACCCTATCCAAAAAGAATTCGAAGGTCCCACCAAGGATAAACCCGCATATTGAAACGCTTTTGCAAGGTGGATATCATTACATCAACATTACATAATAGATGGGGATACATACATAAGGCATACAATGCCACACGAATACAACATCACAATACATAAGATCAACATCCGACTACGGATGAAACACAAACAGAATCTCAAATGACATCCACCCTGCTAGCCCAGGCTGCCGACCTGGAACCTATCCCCTGATCGAAGAAGAAGCAGAAGAAGAACTCCAAACAATCAGACATTGCTCTCACGTCATGATCATCGCACAACCTGTACCTGCAACTGTTGTTGTAGTAATCTGTGAGCCACGAGGACTCAGCAATCCCATTACCATTGGTATCAAGACTAGCAAAGCTTAATGGGAAAGGAAGGGGTAAAGTGGTGAGGCTGCAGCAGCGACTAAGCATATATGGTGGCTAACATACGCAAATAAGAGCGAGAAGAGAACAAATGGAACGGTCGTGAAGCTAGCAATGATCAAGAAGTGATCCTGAACTCCTACTTACGTCAAACATAACCCAAAACCGTGTTCACTTCCCAGACTCCGCCGAAAAGAGACCATCACAGCTACACACGCGGTTGATGTGTTTTAAATCGGATCTGGTGTCAAGTTATCTACAACCGGACATTAACAAATTCCCATCTGCCTATAACCGCAGGCACGGCTTTCGAAAGTTTATACCCTGCAGGGGTGTCCCAACTTAGGCCATGACAAGCTCTCGCGATCAACGAAGGATATACCTTCTCCCAGGAAGACCCGATCAGACTCAGAATCTCGGTTTATAAGACATTTCGACAATGGTAAAACAAGACCAGCAAGACCGCCCGATGCGCCGACAATCCCGATAGGAGCTGCACATATCTCGTTCTCAGGGCAACACCGGATGAACACTACGTACAACTAAAACCATACCTCGAGTTTCCCCGAGGTGGCGTTGCAAGTGGCTCTGGTTCGGACCAACACTTAGACAAGCACTGGCCCGGGGGGCTATAATAAAGATGACCCTCGGGAGAGCGACTCCCAAGGGAAAAGTAGGTGGTGGTGAGGCAAATGGTAAAACCAAGGTTGGGCCTTGCTGGAGGAGTTTTATTCAAAGCGAACTGTCAAGGGGGTCCCATAAATCACCCGACCGCGTAAGGAACGCAAAATTCGGGAACATAACACTGGTATGACGGAAACTAGGGCGGCAAGAGTGGAACAAAACACCAGGCAAAAGGCCGAGTCTTCCACCCTTTACCAAGTATATAGATGCATTAATAATATAAGAGATATTGTGATATCCCAACAAAATCCTGTTCACCATGGAGCAATCTTCAACTTCACCTGCAACTAGCAACGCTATAAGAGGGCTGAGCAAAGCGGTAACATAGCCAAACAATGGTTTGCTAGGAAGGGTGTCAAAGGTTAGAGGTTCATGGCAATATGGGAGGCTTGATGAGCAAAAGATAGGTAACGCAGCATAGCGATAGAACAAAGCAACTAGCATAGCAATGATAGTAGTGAGATCCAGGGTAGCGGTCATCTTGCCTGAAATCCCGCAAGGAAGAAGAACGAGTCCATGAAGAAGATGAAGTCGCGAAGACGAACCAAGCGTAGACGAACGAATCCTCGCGATCGCAACGAAACGGGAACTATCGAGAAGAAGCACAACAACATAGTAAACACACCACACATGAACAAGGCATGATGCACGAACAAGCATGATGCAAGACAAGACTACATGAAGCTACTCATGGCAAGAGATAACGCAAACAAGAGCAACATATCAAGGCAAGTTTAAATGAGGCCGGGAACAACATATAACAATTCCGGTAAGTCCTCATATGCATATTTCGAAATTGGTCCAGATCTGAATAAACCTTATGTTCAAGTTGTTAAACATCAAGTTAAGATGCACCAAGAAGATCTACATGAGATTCTAGTCAAGTTACATATAAAGCTCATTTAGTTCGGAGCTACGGCCTAGAAGCTATGAGCAACACAAGTTAAACATGGCATTGATGCAAAATGCACCCAAACATGAAGCAAACACCTCAAAACAAGGATGCAACATGATAATATGAAACTACATGCAATTCTAATCAAGTTTCATATAGAGCACACTCAAAACGGAGCAACGGTTCAACACACACACACTATACAAGTTATAGCAACAATTTGTCCAAAACAGCAACTAAGCATATTGCAAGCATCAAAACAACATGCTACAACACCCCAACATGAAAACAAAAGACATGGGCATGATAAACAGGTAAAGCATAACAAAACATGAACACTGAGCTATCTCTAGAAATCACTAGAACATGCTCAAACACACATAGCAAGATTGCAAGCGATGATAGTTTCAGACTTTGCAGAAAATAACATCAGGTTGCAATATTTAGAGCTATCAAACAACATGTTACAGGAACTTATCATGGCAAACAAAGGCCTGGCATGAATCTACTAATTGCATAGAATAAGAGACCCTTACTGACCATGAGCCAAAAAGGAGCAGAAAATATGATGGCACCCATGTAAACATGGCAAGTTATATACAGATTCAAACATGGCAGAAACAGAATTATGAAGGCATGTAAATGAGCTTGTGCAACTTACTACAGAGCAATACATGGCATAGAAAGGTGCCTAACAGTAAGAAGGCATGTTTGTGAAGCTAAGCATGGCAAGAGCAAGTCCATAGGATGCATGTAACACTAGGAAAACACATGGCAACAACTGAACTTAATGTTCACAGGCTGACAGTTACATTATCAAGCAACTTTGAAGCAAGATATGAACAAGCTACAGCAAGCTATAATTGCAACCAGGGGCATGGTTGGATAGAGCATGACATGTAGAACAAAACATATTTAGTGAACATCTCCAGATTATGCATAGAATGATTAGTAGCAGCAGGTTTACATAGCATCACGAAATAACAGATTCAGCCTAGCAAAACAGCAACAGCAAGTACACTACTTAACAAGCTCGATTCACTCACCACAAGTCATTGCATGACAAGATAAGCATAGCATCATCAAGAAGACATGTTTATGAAACAAACCAAAGCAAGAACAAGTTCATAGCATGCAAGGATCAACTATAGCAACCTTGGCAAAATTGAATAACATGTAAACAATCTGTCAGAAAACATTTTGAAGTAAAAGTAGAGCAATTAAAAGACATGCTAGACTACTCCATAATTGCAAACAAGGGCATGAATGGATAAAAAATAACCATATGTTCAAAACATCCTTACTGAAGTAACTCAAAATATGCATGAATCTCTTTGTAACATCATGTTTACATGGCATCAAAATAACAACAGAACAGGGACTAAAAACAGCAACATCACGATGCCTAGTTTGCATGCTTGTGCTAGTCACCACATTGATCACAAAAGTACATGGCATATATCACTGCAAAGATGGCATGACATAGATCAAAACACATGAAGACATCAACCTCATAGGATGCACACATCAATCATGGCAAAAATGACAAATGAGCTCGTTATAACAGTTTCAGCAGATTAACATCATGAACACTCTTGCAACAATGATTCAGGCATCAAGATGAACTCAAATGAACATGACGCAATGTAATGAAATGAAGTACTCGTTGAGATGAACAATTTGGTATATTACACGCACAAAACGGAGCTATGGATGCGGAGATAAAATGCGATGAACATGGCATGATAATGTCACAGATTCGGGGACTTAGTCGTTTTCTGGAGAAAAAAATGGCGAGCGCAGATTAGCTAAGAGTGCACGGGGTGGGAGATAGCAGCAGGGCTCACCAGCGTGGCCTTGGGCCGAAGAGAGGCGGAGCTGGGCCGGTCGGAGCTGGGCCGTGGAGGGCCGGCCAACAAGGAAGGCGTTGGGGCGCGTCGTCTCCTCCCGATCCGATCGGGAGCGAGGTAGGGCGAGGAGGCGGCGGCGCCTTGCAACTCCGGCGAGGGTACAAGGACGCCGAGGAGGCCGTGGGGAGCTGGGGCTGCCGGATCTGGTTGGCTGCGGGCGACGGCGGGGTGACATGGCGCGATCTGATTCGTCGGGGTGAGGTGTCCGGCGGACATGTCCGGCTCGGGCGGACGTGTCCAGCGGCGCGAGGATGAAGATGGCTAGGGTTAGACCGGGATTTCGGGGGAGATGCACATATATATAGGTAGAGGGAGCTAGGAGTGTCCAAATGAGGAACAGTTTTCGCCCACACGATCGTGATCGAACAGCCGAGAGCATGGAGGGGACTTTGCTGGGTTTTGGGCCAGTTTGGAGGGGTGTTGGGCTGCAAAGAGAAAGGGGGGTTTCGGGCTACGCAGTTAACCGTTGGAGTATCAAACGACCTCCAAATGGCACGAAACTTGACAGGCGGTCTACCGGTGCTATACCAAGGCTGCTTGGCAAGACTCGGTCCATTCCGAGAATGTTTAACACCCGCACATGAAAACAAGGTCTGAGAGGGGCGACGGGCGCGCGCGAGAGGTCCGGACTCCGAACGAACAACGGAGAGAACCGGCGGAACCCGAACGGATGCAAGTTTTGAAAAACATGCAGATGAAATGCAGATGATGACATGGCAAAATGCAACACGCAAGCAAATGACATGGCAACTACGGCGAATAACTGGCAGACACCTGGCGCATCGGATCCGGGGCGTTACACTATAGTTTACCAGTTGTCTAAGTTGATAATTTACTCATTGTAGACCCCATAACTTACGTACAAACGCCGTGGTAATTTTTGACCAGGGGATAAAGGGTTGTTGAAACATACCTAGTAATTTCTACATAAATACAATGATAATTTGCACATCGCAGATCTGATAATTTGCATAGAAGCACCATGATAGCTTTGATCTGGTGAAAAGTTGTTAAAATATACCCCGATAACTTTTGTGTAAATAGCATGGTATTTTAATCACTGCATACATGATAACTTACATACAAACACCATGGTAACTTTTTGACCTAGGAAAAAACTGTTGAAAATATACCACCAATAATTTCCATGTAAATAGTAAGGTGATATACACACCGCAAACCTGTTGGAAAACGTAGTATAAAACAAATAATTTCGCATCTACGGTCACCCAAGATCAATATGAAGGTGCATAACGGGTTGAGATCACAATCGCTACCGTCACCAAGGTGCAGTAGAAGCAGAACGTGTCAGCATAGATCGTACTTGGAGTCCCTCGACCCATCGATGAATGATCCCTCGAATCGAGGACCGAAAGCACGGCCTCTCTACTTGGTTGTAAGCATAAAACCTTCACGATCCGGTAGCACTTCGTCGTCCAGAGCTAATCATCGCTGGAGAATTAGAGGGAGGAGATTAGAACCACGCTGGACATATAATTTTGAGGACAAGAGGATTAGACACACTCTAATTAGTCAACTAGGACCAACTAAGACATGAACTACAAGAACTAAAGGAGGTTGCAAAATTTGTGGGTTCAGTTGTGGCCAATACCTCAAGTATATATAGCTTAGAGGGGGAGAGGAGGGCTGCCGCCAAGGAGGGAAAGCCTCCTTGGGACGCCATCCAAAGGGGGGAGGAGTTGGACTCCTCGCCTAGTACGATTCGCCCTCCACCCCTCCCCCAACAGGGGCGCCTCCTCCACTTGGGCCTTCTGGGCCAAGTTGGCTTCAACCTCTTGGCCTTTTAAGGCCCGTTAATATTTAAATTAAATATAAAATATTCTAAATAGTTCTAGACCATTTTATATATTTTAAATATCTTCGGAAATATTTTACACCTATATATAATATATCGACAATACCTAGTATTACCCGATATTTTCACTGAAACCCTTCCTGTGATCCCGAAACGCTTCTGGATTCTCTCAGAACTATTCTGAATATTAATGAAACAATTCCACAAATATATTCTCATCACTTCCATCCTACTAACACTCAAAAGATTTTGGTTGCCTTAAACTTGTGACCACCTAGGTTTGATAACTCACAGACATAAACAAAACCGTTTGTTTAATGACCGACAGTGGGACCATGGACGTCCGTATCAATCCCTATGAGCACAAGCATGACATTCGAGTGAACCTTTTGTTATCATGTGATGTTACCTTTGCTTCACGATACTTTACAAAACCCGGGATGTATAGGTATCCTCCTGAGTCATCACCATGCTCTCTATACTAAAATACTCTTTATCAATTTTGTTCTTCTTTCTGGTTATTGTGTTCTGGCATCCCCATGACATAGTCACTTGAGTCACGCTAGACAATGATTGATGCTGTCACACCGAGAGGGTCCTAAGAATATCTCTCCATTGTCGGAGGAGCAAATCCCACTCTCGAGCTATCTGGCCACTTGTCAAACTTTTCGATGAACCTGTAAGGTATGGTTATGATCACCGTGTTACAGGTGATGTTTGAGCAACCTCAAAGCCCACCGTATGGTAAGAAGTGACCACAATACTCTCATGGTCTAAGGAGAAATATCACACGTTGACACTCCATGTTTTTACAACTGAATACAGATGATATTAACTCAATTCATAACAAATAAGATTTGACCAATTCAATATGATCGTTCTTCCAACGTCATAATCTCAATGTTGTTTTAGGACTATCGTTACACTTAGCAATATCCTAAGATCCGAAAAACGTGATCACCAACAACACTTGAATTAGTCTTAGAGGTGAGACTACGAACCTTTTATTTACCGTTTATCATTCCACACGTGCATATGATTTTCCACTGAATCGCATATTTCAGGATCATAGCAGTTATATCATAGAATATAAACTTTTAACTATGAATATGAAAATATAATAATACAAATATTATTTCCTCTAGGTCATATTTCCAACAAAACCTTGTAACTTACGTCAAAACATGCTAACCTTTTGACTAGGGGGAAAAGTTGTTGAAAAACATTCTTGGGCAACTTTTGTGTAAATATCATAATAATATATGAACCTCAGGCTTGATAACTTATGGACAAGCATCGCGGAAATATTGACCATGTGGAAAAAATGTTGAAAAAATATCCCCTGGTAACTATGTGTAAATGACATGATAATATAAAAGCCATAGATATGATAACTTATTCACAAACACCGTGCTAATTTCGACACAATAAGTGTGGTAACTTACATACAATAAGTGTGGTAATTTACATAGCCGGACAAGGTAACTTTTGACCAAAAAATTATTGAAACATACCAATATGGCATCTGTTCCCAAAGGACTTGTCGCGATAGATTTAATGGTGAAAGTGGATTTTGAATCAGGCTGGCAATTTGAGCTACAAAACAGATTTTGAATCGGATCGTCACGACAAACCATGATGACTTTGACCCCAAAGAATTTGTTCAAATATATCCTCGGTATTTTCTGCGTGGTAATTTATGCATCACGTACCTGATAACTTATGTACAATCACTGTGGTTACTTTGACTTGGGGGTGTTGTTGAAACCATACCGCGGTAACTTATTTCTAAATAGTATGGTAATATACACACCACATACTTTATAGGTTACATATAATACATTGTGGTATCTTTTGACCAGGGATTTTTTTTATGGAAACACACACCATTGGTAACTTCGGTGTGAATAACAAGGTAATACGCACCATAGACCAGATAACTTATGTTCGAACACTATGGTAACTTTCACCCCTATGGGGGGTTGTTCAAAAATACCCCGGTATCTTACTTGTAACAGTATGGTAATTTTATGCATCACATACCTGATAACTTACGTACAAGCATCATGCTAACTTTGACCCAAGAGAAGCCCACCTTAATTTCTATGTTTCCATGATAATTTACACATCACAAACCTTATAACTTACGTTGAAACACTGTGGTGACTTTTTCACCTGGTGAGAAAAAAGTTTCAAACATACCCCATTATCTTTTGTGTAAACAACATGGTAAATTATATACAACTTCTGTAAATATCACATGAATCTATACCAATATAAAAAGACCCAAAGAGGCAGATCCAACTGATCTCGGCCATCGAACTAAGTCAATCCAACGACCTAGACGGCTCCAATGGCGAGCGTTAAACGTGTTTAACATGCAATTAATATCATACCAAATAGCACTAATCACGAAATTAACACACAAATAATAGCATACTTAATATAAGTGTACAATTAATATATTGCCTAAATATTAACGTATGTTGCACGTGCGCATTTACTGGTACTTCAAAAATTACATATATGTTTGAGACGTATCAGCATTCCTAAGCTTAATCACTGCTCATCCTCAAGTAGGTAGATGATAAAAGAATATTTTCGAAGTTTGAATGCTAGAATAGAACAAACCTTTGATCAGATAGAATAACCACCCGGAGACTCCATAGGCCGCTGAAGTTGGGTAATGACCCGGTGAAGCCGTTTCGGTCGAGTCGAAATTCTTGGAACTCCGAAAGTTTTGTGACGAAGTCCAACGGTCCAGAGAGGAAGTTACCGCTCAGATCCAAGCGAGTGAAGGTTCAGCTTGAGAGCATCTCCAGAACCTTGCTGGTGAGCAGGTTGTCCGCCAAGTAGAGAGTACCGAGGACAGTGAACGTGTCGCAGTAGCCGAGGAAACGAGACGCTAGCATTGTTGGCAATGTGAACACCAGGGGGGCGCTGCCCCCCCCCCCCCCCCCCCCCCCGCTTTGGGGGAAATGTGAAGGAATATTTTTTGCAGGTCTTCGATGTGGAAAAAATACGTTTCGGAAGTTTCACGATGAAGTCCAACGGCCCCAAGAGGAAGTTATCACTCAGATCCAAGTGAGTGAGGGTTCGGCTTGAGAACATCATCGGAACCTCGCCGGTGAGCCGATTGTTTGCCAAGGAGAGAGTGTCGAGTGCAGTGAACATGCCGGAGTAGCCGAGGAATCTCAAGAGTGTCCTGGTGACGCTAGCATTGTTGGCAATGTAATCTCGGAGGTTGCCAATCAAGGGAGGATTATTTTGGAGATCCCACACCCCTCAAGCTGCGAGTGGTTGTTGATAGTGAAAACCTACATCTCGGCTGATAGCGTTCATGTGCCCCCCGGTCCCGGTGAGCGGTCACGCTCGCCGCGAGGAGATCCAACACTGTCGCACCCGTCTTCCGGCTGACCTCGTCAACGACCGTGGATATGCCCTAGATTCACCTCTATAAGACACCTGGTTCCGCGATGAGCACGATCTGAAGCGGCAGTCATACATTGTCCGCCGTCCTCACACCCCGCCATATTGTAGCACTCAAAAGGTTAAGAAAAATTGGTGATCATTGCACCATGTACTGGCAAGTGTAACAAAAAAAGTAGTTAGTAACACCGAATCGACCGCTGCCGCGCCAAGTGTCCTATGTCTAGTCGCGAATGTACATGCGAGCGCACGCAACATATGTGTGTGCGCGCGCGCTTGTATCACTACTCTTCAAGTGGTTCTAGTATTTGGAAAGCAGTGATGCATGGTTTCCTTATAAGCTGGTAGCCGTGCCTCTCCCTCGGGGGAATGGGACTAAAATGTCTCATGCAATGCCAAGCGGTTCCTTAATGTGATGTAATACATTTTCTATCGCCCCGCATGATAGTTTGAGAGGTTTCCCCTCTTTGTTTTATTGAGCTTATTTTTTTGGCAAAGGAGATGACCTTTTCTCATATTTTTTATTTGGCAGGCCTTCTCCATCTTTTTGGTGGGCCTTAGACTTCATTTATGCTCCACTTTACCACAATCATGAGTTCATAGACTTCAAATGCATTACAACACAATAAAAGGTTGGTCATGAAAACAATTTATGATTTTAAAGTTTTGTGCCAATGACAATTTACTTGGGATGACCTTACTCAGCCATGACTAGGTAGATATAGTGGACACTTTATGACATAAACTTTGGTCCAAGGATTTTTGATGCACAAGCAGTATTTTTTCTTAGTACAGGAAAATGCCTGCAAAAGACTGGGAGCAACCACTCTAGTGATCATAGAAACCACAATCATGCATTTTTAGTAGTAACATTATTGAGAAAACATAAACATGGTGATAACCTACAAACTTCAATACAACCAAGGCTGAACTAAAATTTATCAAACATGTATAAACATGTGCCAAGTCAATGATTTGCCGTTCATTGGGAGATACTTACCACCACAACATGATAGATTTGACAAAATTATGCAACTAATGTTCTTTGACATCATTGTATAACTCCCTATTTGATTAAAGATATGGGCTATCATAGTTTCACTTTATTGTAGTTTTACTTATATTTTGATAAATTAAGGAGGGATGCTAATTACTTCTCCCCAATCATCACCGTTGGGACAGAGGTGTTGCCATAGGAGTTAGTACCACAATGATCAAACACCAACTATACCCTAACATGGAGAAGGGGTTGCTCGACTGCACCACATAGAAACAAATAAACTGAGTGGCGATGGCTAGCCTAGTTAGACCACTAGTATACCTTCAAGTGAGTGCCCTACATATTGTACTAAAGGTTATCTTAGCTACAACGATGCTATTTAATTACCACGTGCCATCAATAGATTTGTCGAACCTGTTGTAATATGCAAGACACATTTGACCAGGAAAAATATTATGCAACATGCAAATGATCCAGTGACGAGTTCTTCATAAACATGATAAATATGCTTTAGACTTTTTATCCTATTTTTTATTCTATAAGCCATAGACTGTTGTCAAGATATTTCTTATACCAAACAATTTAGATATCTATACTAAGTTATTTAAGGATGAACACAAAGTCATGTAAACTATATTCATCCAAAGTTTAATAGAATAAATCGCGGAGGAATTTGAACTTTTATTTTCTTATAGGATATGGTTTAAATATATTTTTAAGGCACGATGAATTTAGAAACAACCCGTATGCAAGTGTGGCAAATTAAGTTGAGAGGCATGCAATTTCTTTATTCCTTATTTTCTCACATTTAATATGATTTGGTCTTATAAAAATCCAAGGTGCAATGTATTGAAAAGAAACAATAATGTAACTTTTATTACAAAATACAATTTTAGTTACATAATATATTCAATATGATCATGAATTTAGAAAACAAAATTAGTGCAAAAAATATATAAGTTAGTATGAATAACTATATTTATTTTGACTCGCCGGCACACAAAATTTGCTTGGAGGAATCATTCCAGTCGTCGATGCATGGGGAGGAATCATTCCCCCAGCCCAGAGCACGGTCGGCGCCGAGGGACGTGGCGATGCTGTGCATGTTGTTGTCGTCGTTGACGCATACGCATCCCGGAATGGCCGATGCGGCCACGAGGAGCAAGAGGCATCCCGGAGAGAGATGATGACGACGACATGATGATGGAGAGAGGCGCGCGACTCCTTCCTTCAAGGCGGGGCGAGGCGGAAGAGGAAGAAGACGCCCGCGTCTTCTGTTGGCGCCCCACGCGAGCAGAGGACAGGGCGCAGGGGGAAATGCCGGTGTCTCGGCCAGTTGAGGAGAAGAGATGGAGCAAGGGGAAGACGCCGACGCGGGCTTGGTGTTTCGAGGAGGAGGAGGAGCAAGGCGCCGGCGTCCGTGGACTTGTTGCTTGCTTGTCGCCGGCGCCCCTAAGGCTGGGCGGCGGTGCGGTGGTGGTGCCGCTGCTGCCCCATGGTTTGGAAAAGTGGGAGCTCAGCTCAGTCACCCGCGCGGGTGCTCCCTAGTCTCTCTTGTGACTTGTCAAACTCCAAGCCCAAGCATGGTCAAACCAAGTAAGCATAGTGTGATGATGCTTACTTTCTTTACTTGTATAGGAGTAGTAAATATGCTTTGCTATCCTAGACACCGGCCACAGAGCGATCACCATCGGGAGCCCATGTCATCCATGTGGCCACCTCTCCAAATCCAATATGGATGCTACCGGCCTGTCCAAGTTTGTAGTATCCTATCTCCAAAGAATTAAATCATGATCTCAATACAACACCAATATAAATCTGAATAATTAAAACAATAACAAATTCTCTGGAATTAAAATAATTGTTCAAATCACAAATGAATACAAAATAAGTCAAATGAAGGAAATGGGAGTCTATCTCTCATACATTTGCCACTGGTACTCAATGAGATCATTGCGAAGCTGGGTGTGTGTCCTGAATCTTCCGATAGGTCATAAAAAATGCATTGATCTGATCTGGATTCCTGCCAGGCTTGACGAGACTACCAATGTTTTCATAGTTAAAAAAATCTAAGTTTACATCCCCTCTCATCTTTGATGATTATGTTGTGGAGAATTACACATGCAGTCATAATATTTGAGAGGAGTTTCTTATCACAGAAGCAAGCAGGACGTCCAACAATGGCAAACCAAGTTTTCCACTAGCTAGCTGAGCAAAAATATATGATCTATGCAATACATTTATACCATTGAGAGACCTTGGCCATCCAAAGAAGCAATGTCAAATCCATAGGTCATGTGAAGCCATGGCTTGGAGAACAATAGTGGGTGTACTGCCCGGCCCAAACCATAGGGTAGTTCTTCCCCTCCAATGCATGCAATCCACAGTTCCAGGCATGCCCGCCCATCCTCTTGCTTCATTCATCACCATAAACGTCTTTGTGTCCTCATTGGGAGCTCGGAGATACTCGGGACCAAAATTCCGGATCAAAAGCTTAGCAAAAAATCGCACACATTTTAGCGTGGTATTTTCTCCAATGCAAAGATACTCATCGGTGTAGTCAGACAGAATGTCATATGCTATCAATCTCATTGTCGCCGATATCTTTTGGTATGAACTCAATCGATCCGGCGAGTGAAGAAATGGCAATTTTTCTCGCAAGCTTGAACAATGTGAACAAAACGTATATGTCCAAACATGTTCGCCACCCTCGGCTGGACCCGCCTAAACATCACCGACCTGCCCCACGCAACCCCCCCCCCCCCCCCCCCCCCAGACACACACACAAGCGGGTTAACCGCATAGGTTCACACCCTCCCCTGACTTGTGTGATGCTCGTTCCTCTCACATGGTTGTGTCTAGGGTTAGGGATTCAGTGTGTCAAATCCGGGAGCTGGTTCCACGGGTGGCAGCTTTGGTGATTCATTATGGATGAAGAAGTTTTCATACTGGTCACCGTCAACAATCACCTTGAGGAGTCCCCTATCACTCGTCACTGTTTGTGTTCTCCCACTCTCTCCGCCCGGGTGAACGGATGATATGGTTTTGATTTTTAAGCTAACTGGTTGTATTTCTTTTTTGGAGAGCTAACTGGTTAGTTTTTAAGCTAATCAATTAGCTTAAAAACTCAAAATTGGGGGGTTAAAGCTGAATGTGATGTTGCCAGCAAACCTTAGAACCCAATAACTGACCGCGAGCATATGCGTGCAGTACCATGCAAGACCGAGTCGTGCCAAGTGAAACTACACCTTTTTGTTGTTGTTGTTGTTGTTGTTGTTTTAGCCGTTTGCTGTTGTTGAGAAACTAGACTGTTGACATGGCGCAACAAAATCCTCCCAAAAAAGAGACATGGACGCAACGACTACCGCTGCGCTAGCCCGTATCTTTTGTCAGCCCTCCTCCAGCCAACCACTGTAGCTAGTCAGACTGCTAAAGGCTACCATGTCACGCTCACGGGCTCTTCTTGTGAGAGACCCAAGTGAAGTCCAGGTCCCTACTATCTTGCACACACACAAAGAATGCCTTTGCCTTGTCGTCTCACGAACAGCACCACGCGCCATCTCATTTGAAATAGAAAACGAGAAAAAGTTGGCAAGGAAGGAATGCCTTAAAATGCCCCGGCCTACGGGCAAAAATGGAAGAGGGATAAAGATACTCCACATGGTTTGGTGTTGCCTCTATCGATTCTTAAAGAGTCGTGGTTATTTTGAGCAGAGAAGAGCATGGCTTGGCAAACAATGTGAGAAAAGGGAAAGAGCATTCGGAGCACAGGAGCTCGCATCTGTTTCTTCCGGCCACCGCTGCTTGTTTTGCGTGGGACAAGTGGACAAGAATCAAATGCTCTCGTCTGTCTCTATAGATGTATTGAAAACTCTGCCGTTTGATTTATTTATGTTGCAGTTTACCCGTAAAAAAAAGAGATTTAACCCCTCCGTTCTTAAATATAAGACTTTTTAGACATTTCAAATGGAATACAATATACGGATGTATGTAGACATATTTAGAGTGTAGATTCACTCATTTTGCTCCATATGTAGTCACTTGGTGGAATCTCTAGAAAAACTTATATTTGAGAACGAAGGGAGTATATTACAGTATGTAAATTGGGAGAAAACCTCCTTTCCGAAGAAAATTTGTTGCTTGGCAAGTTTTTTCTAAATGGTTGTTTGGCAACGTTGGAGTGGCCAAGAATTATGTGCTAGTCAAAATGTTTCTCCAAATACACATCGGCACATTACATTGGTCAAATATACTTCCTCCGTTCCTAAATATAAGTCTTTGTAGAGACTTCACTATGGACTACATACGGAGCAAAATGAGTGAATCTACACTCTAAAATGCATCTACATACATCCGTATGTGGTTCATGATGAAATCTCTCCAAAGACTTATATTTAGGAACGGAGGGAGTAGTTTGTACCACCATGGGTCCATCCGTCCGTGTGACGCGTAAGCAGGGCCTAGAAGTAGAGAGAGAACTTCTCCATAATTACTTGTACTATCAGGGTACGTTACTGTTTGTTCTCCCCTCCAAAGAGCAACTTCCCAGTAGTACTACCCAGCTACTTGTGCTTTTTTTGTGCACAATTTCTGAATTGGTTTTGACCTTATTTTATTAGATTAACGAGTTTATGGTATAAATCGATCAATTTTTGAGTTGTTCGTCTACAACATGCAGTCCGTTTGAGTTAATAGACTAATGACGCATTTCACTTGGTAAATAACAGATTAACATGAGAAAGCATTGATAAATAACAGATTAACCTGAGAAAGCATGAAGGGTTGGGGCACATTTGTCCACGTCATCAATAACGAATAGGAGGCCCATCACCCCCACATGAACTAGTGCTCTTCCAACTAGAACTAGTGTGCTCCACTCCACCAACAATCGTAAATGGCGATGATCCCCGCAGATATTTACATGGAGTAGTACTGTAGTATGAAGGAGTACATGCAGCCGCAATGCATCATTTCATTTTCCCTCGCAGCGGGTCAGGTGGTCAGATACGATGATGAGGCAATGGCAAGGCTGGCTGGATACATCGATCACAGCACAGAGACGCCGTGGTCACCGATCAATGATGCACAGGCAGGTATCCATCCAGGGCTGGTTGGGTTGGTCTTGCAACCAGAGAGGATCCTCTTGCTTTGCAATGTTTGCAAAACGGAAGTTGGACTGATAGTGGCAGGTTCATGATCAGGGGACGCTCTTCTCTCCAGCTCCCCAGTGCAGCAAAGAGTCGTGTGTGTTTGGATGAAAATGTTGGCCAAAACGCTCTCCAGTAGGCAGACAACTAGTTACGGCCGAAGCACTACCCAGGCTCCATGCTCGATTGGTATCTTTTCCACGCATCCATGTAAGCCTGCACAGAGCCACCGATGCATCACAAAACCACTACACAATCCATCTCCAAACACTCTCTCTCTCTCTCTCTCATAATGTAGTGCCTATACACTAGTAAAAAACAAGGCTTTGATTCAGGCCGTGCCAACCCATTAGTTCCGATTCAGTCACGAATCGGGATCCATGGGGCATAGATCCCGGTTCGTGAGGCCAGGGGGCCGGCCGGGCCTCGTGGGGCATTGGTCCCGGTTCGTCGGGCCCCTTTGGTCCCGGTTCCAAATACAAGGTTTCAGACACGAACCGGGACCAATGGGCCTCGCTCCTGGCCACAACCATTGGTCCCGGTTCGTGGCTGCAACCGGGACAAAAGGGTGTCCTTTAGTCCCAGTTCCAGCCATGAGCTGGGACCAATGAAATGCCTATATATACCCCCCCCCCCCCGCCCGCGAGCACAGCACTCCACTGCTCTGTTTTTCTGGCCGGTCGTTGGAGAGCTTTGTGGTGCTCTAGCTCACCTTCTATGCACATGAGGTGTTCGATGAAATGCCCGAGCCACACTTAAGCTTTCTCCTCTCGAAGCTCCTTGTCCAAACTCCATTTTCCTCGAGATTTGTCTAGGTTTGATGGTCCGTCATGTCCCGTCCCCGTCCTCACCGCCGTTGATCGCCCGCGCCGATCTCGTCGCCGGCACCACCGTGGTGAGCCTCTTGATCTTATCTTCTTTCTAAAAGAAAAAAGTTCTTACTTGTATGATTTAGATAGATACTTGTGTAGTTTTCTTACTTATTATCGTTTGTTATTATATAGTGCGATGGTTTTCGTATCCGCCTCCGTCGGCCCTCGTCCTGTCTATGATTCAGATGTGGTATATATATATATATATATATATATATATATATATATATATATATATATATATATATATATATAATCTTTTATAACTATTAGTTTCATTTAGTGTTTATGAAAATTATGCCGAGCAACATGACATAGATTTTTTTATCTAGGAGGTATGTGAACCGGAAATTCCAACCGACCCTATTGTCGAGAGGTTAAATTTAGTTGAAGAAGAAAACAATTAAGAATGAAAAATTGAAAAAATTTGAGGAGGAGAAGATGATATTGGAGTTGCATGTTGCGGATGTAGTTGATGATCACAAGATCAAGATGGATGCAATGCGCTTGAAGATTAGAAAATATGCCATTCATACTGAGGGTTGGTATCATTATGCCATTGGATCAATTGTTACCTTGGTTGCGGTTATGATCGCATTTGTTGTTGCATTGAAATGTTTTACATAGTTTCAATGTATGGTTCAATTAGATGCTCTGGAGAGCTATATGTTGTTCAATGAGAACTATGTATGTACTTTGTTTTAATGTGATGATGAACTTCTATTAATTTGGTCACTTATCTATTCATGATGTATGCAGATGAACCGAAATGGATGTACGGTAACAGACGCACCTCCGAGTATATTAAGGGCGTGAATAATTTTCTCGTAGTGGCTGAGGTAAACAAGCAGAATGGTTTTATGTGTTGTCCATGCCCTATATGTAGGAATATGAGGTCTTACTCTGACTCGAAAATCCTTCACACCCACCTTCTTTATAAGGGTTTAATGCCACACTATAATGTTTGGACCAAGCATGGAGAAAGAGAGGTTATGATGGAAGACAGTGAAGAAGATGATGATGATGATAACTATGTGCCCCCTGAATACGGTGATACTGCAACAGGGGAAGCTGAAGATGCTGCAATGGGGGAAGCTGAAGATCAAGAGGAACCAAACTATGTGCCCGATGATGATCTTCGTCGGGTCATTGTTGATGTAAAGAGACAGTGCGAAAGTGTAGAAGGAGAAGGACGACGACGACTCATACGTCTCCAACGTATCTACTTTTCCAAACACTTTTGCCTTTGTTTTGGACTCTAACTTGCATGATTTGAATGAAACTAACCAGGACTGACGCTGTTTTCAGCAGAACTGCCATGGTGTTGTTTATTGTACAGAAAACAAAAGTTCTCGGAATTACCTGAAAATACACAGAGATAACTTTTGGAATACATAAAAAATACTGGTGAAAGAATCAAGGCCAGGGGCCACACCCTGTCCACGAGGGTGGGAGGCGCGTCCCCCTGTCTCATGGGCCCCCTGCTGCTCCACCGACCTCAACTCCAACTCTATATATTCCGTTTCATGGAGGAAAAATCAGAGAGAAAGTTTCATCGCATTTTACGATATGGAGCCGCCGCCAAGCCCTAATCTCTCTCGGGAGGGCTGATCTGGAGTCCGTTCGGGGCTCCGGAGAGGGGGATTCGTCGCTGTCATCATCATCAACCATTCTCCATCACCAATTTCATGATGCTCACCGCCGTGCGTGAGTATTCCATCGTAGGCTTGCTGGACGGTGATGGATTGGGTGAGATTTACCATGTAATCAAGTTAGTTTTGTTAGGGTTTGATCCCTAGTATCCACTATGTTCTGAGATTGATATTGCTATGACTTTGCTATGCTTAATGCTTGTCACTAGGGCCCGAGTTCCATGATTTCAGATCTAAAACTATTATGTTTTCATGAATATATGTGATTTCTTGATCCTATCTTGCAACCTATAGTCACCTATTATGTGTTATGATCTGACAACCCTGAAGTGACAATAATCGGGATACTTCTTGGTGATGACCGTAGTTTGAGGAGTTCATGTATTCACTCAGTGCTAATGCTTTCATCCGGTTCTCTATTAAAAGGAGGCCTTAATATCCCTTAGTTTCCATTAGGACCCCGCTACCACGGGAGGGTAGGACAAAAGATGTCATGCAAGTTCTTTTCCATAAGCACGTATTGTGGGGGAACGTTGCATAAAATAAAAAATTTCCTACGTTCACCAAGATCCATCCAGGAGTTCATCTAGCAACGAGAGAGAGAGATGCATCTACATACCACTTGTAGATCGCGTGCGGAAGCGTTCAAGAGAACGGGGTTGAGGTAGTCGTTCTCGTCGTGATCCTATCACCGGAGATCCTAGCACCGAACGGACGGCACCTCCGCGTTCAACACACATACGGTCAGCGTGACGTCTCCTCCGTCTTGATCCAGCAAGGGGGAAGGAGAGGTTGATGAAGATCCAGCAGCACGACGGCATGGTGATGGATGCAGCAGGACTCCGGCAAGGCTTCGCCAAGCAACTACGGGAGGAGGACGAGGTGTAGCAGGGGGAGGGAGGCGCCAAGACTCAGGGTCCGGCTGCCCTCCCTCCCCCCTCCTTTATATAGGCCCCCTGGGGGGCGCCGGCCCTGGAGATGGGAATCTCCCAAGGGGGGCGGCGGCCAGGGGGATGGAGTGCCCCCAAGGCAAGTGGTGCGCCACCCACCCTAGGGTTTCCAACCCTAGGCGCAGGGGGGGCCAAGGGTGGACGCACCATCCCACTAGGGTCTGGTTCCCCTCCCACTTCAGCCCACGGGGCCCTCCGGTATAGGTGGCCCCACCCGGTGGACCCCCGGGACCCTTCCGGTGGTCTTGGTACAATACTGGGTGACCCCGAAACTTTCCCGATGGCCGAAACAGCACTTCCTATATATAATTCTTTACCTCCGGACCATTCCGGAACTCCTCGTGACGTCCGGGATCTCATCCGGGACTCCGAACAACATTCGGTTTGCTGCATACTCATATTCATACAACCCTAGCATCACCGAACCTTAAGTGTGTAGACCCTACGGGTTCGGGAGACATGCAGACATGACCGAGACGGCTCTCCGGTCAATAACCAACAGCGGGATCTGGATACCCATGTTGGCTCCCACATACTCCTCGATGATCTCATTGGATGAACCACGATGTCGAGGGTTCAAGCAACCCCGTATACTATTCCCTTTGTCAGACGGTATGTTACTTGCCCGAGATTCGATCGTCGGTATCCCAATACCTCATTCGATCTCGTTGTCGGCAAGTCACTTTACTCATACCGTAATGCATGATCCCGTGACCAGACACTTGGTCACTTTGAGCTCATTATGATGATGCACTACCGAGTGGGCCCAGTGATACCTCTCCGTAATACGGAGTGACAAATCCCAGTCTCGATCCGTGTCAACCCAACAGACACTTTCGGAGATACCTGTAGTGCATCTTTATAGTCACCCAGTTACGTTTTCACGTTTGGTACACCCAAAGCACTCCTACCGTATCCGGGAGTTACACGATCTCATGGTCTAAGGAAGAGATACTTGACATAAGAAAAGCTCTAGCAAAAGAACTACACGATCTTGTGCTATGCTTAGGATTGGGTCTTGTCCATCACATCATTCTCCTAATGATGTGATCCCGTTATCAACGACATCCAATATCCATAGTTAGGAAACCATGACTATCTGTTGATCAATGAGCTAGTCAACTAGAGGCTCACTAGGGACATGTTGCGGTCTAAGTATTCACACGTGTATTACGATTTTCGGATAATACAATTATAGCATGAATAAAAGACAACTATCATGAACAAAGAAATATAATAATAATCCTTTTATTATTGCCTCTAGGGCATATTTCCAACAGTCTCCCACTTGCACTAGAGTCAATAATCTAGTTACATTGTGATGAATCGAACACCCATAGAGTTCTGGTGTTGATCATGTTTTGCTCGCGGAAGGGGTTTAGTCAACGGATCTGCGACATTCAGATTTGTATGTACTTTGCAAATATCTATGTCTCCATCTTGAACGTTTTCATGGATGGAGTTGAAACGACGCTTGATGTGCTTGGTCTTCTTGTGAAACCTGGGCTCCATGGCAAGGGCAATAGCTCCAGTGTTGTCACAGAAGAGAGTGGTCGGCCCTGACGCATTGGGTATGACTCCTAGGTCGGTGATGAACTCCTTCATCCATATTGCTTCATGCGCTGCCTCCGAGGCTGCCATGTACTCCGCTTCACATGTAGATCCCGCCACGACGCTCTGCTTGCAATTGCACCAGCTTACTGCTCCATGATTCAACATATACACGTATCCGGTTTGTGACTTAGAGTCATCCAGATCTGTGTCGAAGCTAGCATCGACGTAACCCTTTACGACAAGCTCTTCGTCACCTCCATAAACGAGAAACATGTCCTTTGTCCTTTTCAGGTACTTTAGGATATTCTTGACCGCTGTCAAGTGTTCCTTGCCGGGATTACTTTGGTACCTACCTACCAAACTTACGGCAAGGTTTACATCTGGTCTGGTACACAACATGGCATACATAATAGATCCTATGGCTGAGGCATAGGAGATGTCACTCATCTCTTCTTTATCTTCTGCCGTGGTCGGGCATTGAGCCGAGCTCAATCTCACACCTTACAATACAGGCAAGAACCCTTTCTTGGACTGATCCATTTTGAACTTCTTCAAAATCTTATCAAGGTATGTGCTTTGTGAAAGACCTATGAGGCGTCTCGATCTATCCCTATAGATCTTGATGCCTAATATGTAAGCAACTTCTCCAAGGTCCTTCATTGAAAAACACTTATTCAAGTAGGCCTTAATGCTGTCCAAGAATTCTATATCATTTCCCATCAAAAGTATGTCATCTACATATAATATGAGAAATGCTACAGAGCTCCCACTCACTTTCTTGTAAACGCAGGCTTCTCCATAAGTCTGCACAAACCCAAACGCTTTGATCATCTCATCAAAGCGAATGTTCCAACTCCGAGATGCTTGCACCAGCCCATAAATGGATCGCTGGAGCTTGCATACTTTGTTAGCATTCTTAGGATCGACAAAACCTTCCGGCTGCATCATATACAGCTCTTCCTTAAGATAACCGTTAAGGAATGTTGTTTTGACGTCCATCTGCCATATCTCATAATCATAGTATGCGGCAATTGCTAACATGATTCGGACGGACTTAAGCTTCGCTACGGGAGAGAAAGTCTCATCGTAGTCAACCCCTTGAACTTGTCGATAACCCTTAGCAACAAGTCAGCTTTATAGATGGTGACATTACCATCCGCGTCCGTCTTCTTCTTAAAGATCCATTTGTTTTCTATCGCTCGCGGGCAAGTCAGTCAAAGTCCATACTTTGTTTTCATACATGATTCTATCTCGGACTGCATGGCTTCTAGCCATTTGTTGGAATCTGGGCCCGCCATCGCTTCTTCATAGTTCAAAGGTTCACCATTGTCTAACAACATGATTTCCAGGACAGGGTTGCCATACCACTCTGGTGTGGAACGTGTCCTCGTGGACCTACGAAGTTCAGTAGCAACTTGATCCGAAGTACCTTGATCATCATCATTAATTTCCTCTCCAGTCGGTGTAGGCACCACAGGAACATTTTCCTGAGCTGCACTACTTTCCGGTTCAAGAGGTAGTACTTCATCGAGTTCTACTTTCCTCCCACTTACTCCTTTCGAGAGAAACTCTTTTTCCAGAAAGGATCCGTTCTTGGCAACAAAGATCTTGCCTTCGGATCTAAGGTAGAAGGTATACCCAATGGTTTCCTTAGGGTATCCTATGAAGACGCATTTTTCCGACTTGGGTTCGAGCTTTTCAGGTTGAAGTTTCTTGACATAAGCATCGCATCCCCAAACTTTTAGAAACGACAGCTTAGGTTTCTTCCCAAACCATAATTCATACGGTGTCGTCTCAACGGATTTAGACGGTGCCCTATTTAAAGTGAATGTAGCTGTCTCTAGAGCGTATCCCCAAAATGATAGCGGTAAATCGGTAAGAGACATCATAGATCGCACCATATCCAATAGAGTGCGATTACGACGTTCGGACACACCGTTACGCTGAGGTGTTCCAGGTGGCGTGAGTTGTGAAACGATTCCACATTTCCTTAAGTGCGTACCAAATTCGTGACTTAAATATTCTCCTCCACGATCCGATCGTAAGAATTTTATCTTTCGGTCACGTTGATTCTCTACTTCATTCTGAAATTTCTTGAACTTTTCAAAGGTCTCAGACTTGTGTTTCATCAAGTAGACATACCCATATCTACTTAAGTCATCAGCGAGAGTGAGAACATAACAATATCCTCCGCGAGCCTCAACGCTCATTGGACCACACACATCAGTATGTATGATTGCCAATAAGTTGGTTGCTCGCTCCATTGTTCCGGAGAACGGAGTCTTGGTCATTTTTCCCATGAGGCATGGTTCGCATGTGTCAAATGATTCATAATCGAGAGACTCTAAAAGTCCATCAGCATGGAGCTTCTTCATGCGCTTGACACCAATGTGACCAAGGCGGCAGTGCCACAAGTATGTGGGACTATCGTTATCAACTTTACATCTTTTGGTATTCACACTATGAATATGTGTAACATTACGTTCGAGATTCATTAAGAATAAACCATTGACCATCGGGGCATGACCATAAAACATATCTCTCATATAAATAGAACAACCATTATTCTCGGATTTAAATGAGTAGCCATCTCATATTAAACGAGATCCAGATACAATGTTCATGCTCAAACTTGGCACTAAATAACAATTATTGAGGTTCATAACTAATCCCGTGGGTAAATGTAGAGGTAGCGTGCCGACGGCGATCACATCGACCTTGGAACCATTCCCGACGCGCATCGTCACCTCGTCCTTCGCCAGTCTCCGCTTATTCCGTAGCTCCTGCTGTGAGTTACAAATATGAGCAACGACATCGGTATCAAATACCCAGGAGTTACTACGAGTACTGGTAAGGTACACATCAATTACATGTATATCACATATACCTTTAGTGTTGCCAGCCTTCTTGTCCGCTAAGTATTTGGGGCAGTTCCGCTTCCAGTGATCCTTCCCTTTGCAATAAAAGCACTCAGTCTCAAGCTTGGGTCCATTCTTTGACTTCTTCCCGACAACTGGCTTACCGGGCGCGGCAACATCTTTGTCGTCCTTCTTGAAGTTCTTCTTACCCTTGCCCTTCTTGAACTTAGTGGTCTTATTGACCATCAACACTTGATGTTCTTTCTTGATTTCAACCTCTGCTGACTTCAGCATTGAAAATACTTCAGGAATGGTCTTCACCATCCCCTGCATATTGTAGTTCATCACAAAGCTCTTGTAGCTCGATGGGAGCGACTGAAGGATTCTGTCAATGACCGCCTCGTCTGGGAGGTTGATCTCCAGCTGGGACAGGCGGTTGTGCAACCCAGACATTTTGAGTATGTGCTCACTGACAGAACTGTTTTCCTCCATCTCACAACTATAGAACTTGTCGGAGACTTCATATCTCTCGACCCGGCATGAGCTTGAAAAACCATTTTCAGCTTCTCAAACATCTCATATGCTCCGTGTTGCTCAAAACGCTTTTGGAGCCCCGGTTCTAAGCTGTAAAGCATGCCGCACTGAACGAGGGAGTAATCATCAGCACGTGACTGCCAAGCGTTCATAACGTCTTGGTTCTCTGGGATGGGTGCTTCACCTAGCGGTCCTTCTAGGACATATGCTTTCTTGGCTGCTATGAGGATGATCCTCAGGTTCCGGACCCAGTCCGAATAGTTGCTGCCATCATCTTTCAGCTTGGTTTTCTCTAGGAACGCGTTGAAGTTCATGTTGACATGAGCGTTGGCCATTTGATCTACAAGACATATTTTGCAAAGATTTTAGACTAAGTTCATGATAATTAAGTTCATCTAATCAAATTATTTAATGAACTCCCACTCAGATTTGACATCCCTCTAGTCATCTAAGTGTTACACGATCCGAGTCGACTAGGCCGTGTCCGATCATCACGTGAGACGGACTAGTCATCATCGGTGAACATCTCCATGTTGATCGTATCTTCCATATGACTCATGTTCGACCTTTCGGTCTCTTGTGTTCCGAGGCCATGTCTGTACATGCTAGGCTCGTCAAGTTAACCCTAAGTGTTTCTGCATGTGTAAAACTGTCTTACACCCATTGTATGTGAACGTAAGGATCTATCACACCCGATCATCACGTGGTGCTTCGAAACGACGAACTTTAGCAATGGTGCACAGTTAGGGGGAACACTTTCTTGAAATTATTATAAGGGATCATCTTATTTACTACCGCCGTTCTAAGTAAACAAGACGCAAAAAAACATAATAAACATCACATGCAATTATATAAAGTAGTGACATGATATGGCCAATATCATATAGCTCCTTCGATCTCCATCTTCGGGGCTCCATGATCATCTTCGTCCGGCATGACACCATGATCTCCATCATCATGATCTCCATCATCGTGCCTCCATGAAGTTGCTTGCCAACTATTACTTCTACTACTATAGCTAACGGTTTTGCAATAAAGTAAAGTAATTACATGGCGTTAAATCATTGACACGCAGGTCATACAATAATTAAGACAACTCCTATGGCTCCTGCCGGTTGTCATACTCATCGACATGCAAGTCGTGATTCCTATTACAAGAACATGATCTCATACATCACAATATATCATTCATCATTCATCACAACTTCTGGGACAATTGCTGCAAAAACAAGTTAGACGTCCTCTAATTGTTGTTGCATCTTTTACGTGGCTGCAATTGGGTTCTAGCAAGAACGTTTTCTTACCTACGAATAACCACAACGTGATTTTTGTCAACTTCTATTTACCCTTTTTCATCGAATCTGCTCCAACTAAAGTAGGAGAGACAGACACCCGCTAGCCACCTTATGCAACTAGTGCATGTCAGTCGGTGGAACCTGTCTCACGTAAGCATACGTGTAAGGTCGGTCTGGGCCGCTTCATCCCACAATACCGCTGAAGCAAGAAAAGACTAGTAGTGGCAAGCAAGTTGACAAGATCTACGCCCACAACAGATTTGTGTTCTACTCGTGCAATAGAGAAGTACGCATAGACCTAGCTCTTGATGCCACTATGGGGGAACGTTGCATAAAATAAAAAAATTCATACGTTAACCAAGATCCATCTAGGAGTTCATCTAGCAACGAGAGAGAGAGAGAGAGATGCATCTACATACCACTTGTAGATCACGTGCGGAAGCGTTCAAGAGAACGGGGTTGAGGTAGTCGTTCTCGTCGTGATCCTATCACCGGAGATCCTAGCGCCGAACGGATGGCACCTCCGCGTTCAACACACGTACGGTCAGCGTGACGTCTCCTCCGTCTTGATCCAGCAAGGGGGAAGGAGAGGTCGATTAAGATCCAGCTGCACGACGGCGTGGTGATGGATGCAGCAGGACTCCGGCAGGGCTTCGCCAAGCAACTACGGGAGGAGGAAGAGGTGTAGCAGGGGGAGGGAGGCGCCAAGACTCAGGGTCCGGCTGCCCTCCCTTCCCCCTCCTTTATATAGGCCCCATGGGGGGCGGCCCTGGAGATGGGAATCTCCCAAGGGGGGCGGTGGCCAGGGGGTGGAGTGCCCCCCAAGGCAAGTGGTGCGCCCCCCCACCCTAGGGTTTCCAACCCTAGGCGCAGGGGGGCCCCAAGGGGGGGCGCACCAGCCCACTAGGGGCTGGTTCCCCTCCCACTTCAGCCCACGGGGCCTTCCGGGATAGGTGGCCCCACCTGGTGGACCCCCGGGACCCTTCCGGTGGTCCCGGTACAATACCGGGTGACCCCGAAACTTTCCCGATGGCGAAAACAGCACTTCCTATTTATAATTCTTTACCTCCAGACCATTCTGGAACTCCTCGTGATGTCCGGGATCTCATCCGGGACTCCGAAAAACATTCGGTTTGCTGCATACTCATATTCATACAACCCTAGCGTCACCGAACCTTAAGTGTGTAGACCCTACGGGTTCGGGAGACATGCAGACATGACCGAGACGGCTCTCCGGTCAATAACCAACAGCGGGATCTGGATACCCATGTTGGCTCCCACATACTCCTCGATGATCTCATCGGATGAACCATGATGTCGAGGATTCAAGCAACCCCGTATACTATTCCCTTTGTCAGACGGTATGTTACTTGTCCGAGATTCGATCGGTATCCCAATACCTCATTCAATCTCGTTGCCGGCAAGTCACTTTACTCGTACCGTAATGCATGATCCCGTGACCAGACACTTGGTCACTTTGAGCTCATTATGATGATGCACTACCGAGTGGGCCCAGTGATACCTCTCCGTAATACGGAGTGACAAATCCCAGTCTCGATCCGTGTCAACCCAACAGACACTTTCGGAGATACCTGTAGTGCACCTTTATAGTCACCCAGTTACGTTGTGACGTTTGGTACACCCAAAGCACTCCTACGGTATCCGGGAGTTACACGATCTCATGATCTAAGGAAGAGATACTTGACATAAGAAAAGCTCTAGCAAAACGAACTACACGATCTTGTGCTATGCTTAGGATTGGGTCTTGTCCATCACATCATTCTCCTAATGATGTGATCCCGTTATCAACGACATCCAATGTCCATAGTCAGGAAACCATGACTATCTGTTGATCAACGAGCTAGTCAACTAGAGGCTCACTAGGGACATGTTGTGGTCTAAGTATTCACACGTGTATTACGATTTCCGGATAATACAATTATAGCATGATTAAAAGACAACTATCATGAACAAAGAAATATAATAATAATCCTTTTATTATTGCCTCTAGGGCATATTTCCAACATGTATGACTATATTTGGAATACATGCCTACATTACATTGATGAATTGGAGCTAGTTCTGTGTCACCCTATGTTATAACTCTTACATGAGGAATCGCATTCGACATAATTATCCATCACTAGTCCAATGCCTACGAGCTTTTCACATATTGTGTTTCGCTTATTTACTTTTCCGTTGCTACTGTTACAATCACTACAGAACTGCTATCTTTACTTTTGCCACCGTTACCATTACTATCATACTACCTTGCTACTAAATACTTTGCTGCGGATACTAAGCTATCCAGGTGTGGTTGAATTGACAACTCAACTGCTAATACTTGAGAATATTCTTTGTCTCCCCTTGTGTCGAATTAATAAATTTGGGTTGAATACTCTACCCTCGAAAACTGTTGCGATCCCCTATACTTGTGGGTTATCAAGACTATTTTCTGGCGCCGTTGCCGAGGAGCATAGCTCTATTCTTTGAGTCACTTGGGATTTATATCTGCTGATCACTATGAGGAACTTGAAAGACGAAAGAACTAAGATTTTTCCCTCAACTACGAGGGGAGGTAAGGAGCTGCCATCTAGCTCTACACTAGATTCTCCTTCTGTTTTGAGTAAGCTTGCGACACCTAAACCTGCTACTGCTATGAATTCTGATATGTCGCATGTTATTGATGATGCCACTTCTGCTATGCATGATACTTATGATGAAACTACTTCTATGCTTGATACTACTGTGCCATTAGGTGAATTTCTTGATGAACAACTTGCTAGGGTTAGAGAGAATGAAATTATTGAAGATGAAATTATTGATGATAGTGATGATGAAGGTTCTCCCCCTAAGTATGAATTGCCTGTTGTTCATGAGGGTTATGTTATGGATGAAGAAACTGCTAGAGATCTTTTTGCTTGCAATGATAGATCTGATGTTAAGAAATTACTAGCTGAACTTAAACAGAAAACTCTAAATGTTAGAATGAAATATGACCCTGCTTTTGCTACTTCACCTATCTTTCTTACTGATAAGGATTATGAATTCTCTGTTGATCCTGAGATAATTACTTTGGTTGAATCTGATCCTTTTTATGGCAATGAATCTGAAACTGTTGTGGCACATCTTACTAAGTTAAATGATATAGCCACCCTGTTTACTAATGATGAGAAGTCTCCTATTACTATATCCTTAAGATATTTCCATTCTCATTAAAGGGTGATGCTAAAACTTGGTTTAATTCTCTTGATCCTGGTTGTGTGCGTAGTCCCCGGGATATGATTTATTACTTCTCTGCTAAATATTTCCCCGCTCATAAGAAACAAGCTGCCTTGCTGGAAATATATAATTTTGTGCAAATCGAAGAAGAGAGTCTCCCACAAGCTTGGGGGAGGCTTCTCCAATTACTTAATGCTTTGCCTGATCATGCTCTTAAGAAAAATGAAATACTTGATATTTTTTATAATGGACTAACTGATGCTTCCAAGGACCACTTGGGTAGTTGTGCTGGTTGTGTTTTCAGGGAAAGAACAGTCGACCAAGCTGAATTGCTATTGAATAATATGTTGACTAATGAAAATAATTAGACTCTTCCTGAGCCAATTCCTGAGCCAACTCCTAAGCCTATTCTTAAACCAACTTCGAAGAAGAGGGGTGTTCTATTTCTCAGTCTTGAAGATATGCAAGAGGCAAAGAAATCTATGAAAGAAAAGGGTATTAAAGCTGAAGATGTTAAGAATTTACCTCCTATTGAAGAAATACATGGTCTTAATATACCGCCTGTCGAAGAAACACATTGTCTTGATAACCCGACACAGGTAGTAAAGGTAAATTCTCTATATAGATATGATAAAGTTGAAATCCCGTCTACTAAATTTCATAGCCAATGTTTAGATGAATTTGATGACTTTATGGCTAGACAAGAAAGTTTTAATGCTTATGTTGGTAGAGAATTAATGAGTAATGCTTTCATGATAGGACGCTTGAGTGATTATATGGCTAGAGTTAAAGGTGAACTTAAACTCATTAGCAAATATGCTTCTATGGTTACCACTCAAGCTGAACAAGTACTTAAAGCTCAAAGTGATTTGCTCGATGAATTAAATAATAAACATGATCTTGCTATTAGAGTGGCTACTAGAACTGGTTGAATGACTCAGGAACCTTTGTATCCTGAAGGCCACCCTAAGAGAATTGAGTAAGATTCCCAGAGAAATAATTTAGATGCACCTAATTCTTCTTAAAAGAAGAAAAAGAAAAATGATAGGACTTTGCATGCTTCTAGTGAACCTGTTATAGACACACCTGAGAATCCTAATGATATTTCTATTTCTGATGCTGAATCACAATCAGGTGATGAACATGAACCTAGTGATAATGTTAACAATAATGTTCATGTTGATGCTCAACCTAGCAATAATAATGATGTAGAGATTGAACCTGTTGTTGATCTTGATAACCCACAATCAAAGAATCAACGTTATGATAAGAGAGATTTTGTTGCTAGGAAGCACAGTAAAGAAAGAGAACCATGGGTTCAGAAACCCATGCCTTTTCCTCCTAAGCCATCCAAGAAAAAGGATGATGAGGATTTTGAGCGCTTTACTGAAATGATTAGACCTATCTTCTTACGTATGCGCTTAACTGATATGCTTAAAGTAAATCCTTGTGCTATACATGAAGGATATCATTACAAATAAAAGAAAGATTCCGGAAACTGAAATTTCCACCATGCTTGCTAATTACACTTTTAAAGGTGGAATACCTAAAAAAGTTGGAGATCCAGGAGTACCAACTATACCATGCTCCATTAAAAGAAACTATGTTAAAACTGCTTTATGTGATCTTGGAGCCGGTGTTAGTGTTATGTCTCTCTCTTTATATCGTAGACTTGAATTGAATAAGTTGACACCTACTGAAATATCTTTGCAAATGGCTGATAAATCAACTGCTATACCTGTCGGTATTTGTGAGGATGTGCCTATTGTGGTTGCAAATGTCACTATCTTAATGGACTTTTTTATTCTTGATATTCCCGAGGACGATAGTATGTCGATTATCCTTGGTAGACCCTTTTTGAATACTACAGGGGCTGTTATTGATTGCAACAAAGACAATGTCACTTTTCATGTTAATGGTAATGAGCATACGATACACTTTCCGAGGAAACAACCTCAAGTTCATAGCATCAATTCTATTGGAAAAGTTCCAACTATCATTATTGGAGGTTTTGAATTTCCTCTTCCTACTGTCACGAAAAAATATGATATTCTTATTGTTGGGGATGTGCATATCCCCGTTGAGGTAACCTAGTGTTATTCGAAATTTCTCCGGTTCCATGTTATTCGGAATGAGTTTGTTAACAAGACTTGATCAACCTTGTTAGTGGATTCCTTTTGATGAGCATGATATGGATGAAACTAGAAGGCACAACCTTCTGTACTCTCTTTTTACTTTATGTTATTTAGATTAAATAAAGCAAAAATAGTATTATCTGTCTGTTTTCTGAATTATCCATGCAACAAAAAAATATCCCGAAAATAAAATGCTCCAAATGCCCTGCAAATTTAGTATGTTTTTTATGGAATATTTGAGGATTTTATGCACTGAGAACACAGCTGGGGAGTCGAGCACCTGGCCATGAGGGTCCAGGGCGCGCCCTCTCCCCCTGGGCGCGCCCCCTGTCTCGTGGGCCCACGGTGGCCCCCGTCCACTTATTCCTGCACCCACACACTTCATCTTCCTCCCAAAAAAATCCCCATCCAGCTCAAGCACGAGTTCTAGCTCATTTTGCTGCGATTTTTGATCTCCTTGCTCAAAGCTCCATTCACAAAACTGCTTTGGGAGATTGTTGCTTGGTATGTGACTCCTTCATTGGTCCAATTAGTTTTTGTTCTAGTGCTTTATTCATTGCAAAAATTTTCTGCATAGGATAGGCTGTTATTGAGCTTGCATGTCAAATTTATGAGGTCCCAAGTAATTATAATGCATGATATAGGCTCTAGGCACTTGTGGGAGTAGTTGCAATCAATCTTGTTTAGTTTGATTCACTTTTATTTTGAAGTTACTAAAAATTTCAGAAATTTTTAGAAAATGATGAGGAGATTATTGAGGGGCTCTTCTAGCCAAAGTTCCAAGGATAAACAAGCTAAGGAGAAAGAAAAGGCCAAGTATAATCTTCCTCGCGTAGCGGAAGTACGGCCGTGTGAATGGCCTTGTGATAATTTCTTGAGAGCAGTCGGGATTTATGAAGACTTTTATTCTTTGGCTGAAAATGCGGGCCTCACCGACTTCCTCCACGACCGGATCGAACAGTATCTCTTACTCACCAATACTTTCGTGCAAAACTTTTACTATTATCCTAAGAATTCACCTCCTTCAGTATCTTTTCATTTATATGATGAGGCTAAGGAAATGTCATTACGTATTTTTTGCGCGGCTTGTAGAATACACTTTGAGGGCAGCTTAGATGAACCACATCGTAAAGATGTGGATGGTTTTATTGATACTATTACTGTAGGGGAATCGAGGAAGAGTTCTGATGCAAGAATCACTAGCATATATTTTCCTGTTTTACGCTACTTTGCCATATTTGCTAGTAGATGCTTAATTGGTCATGGAAATAGTGGAAACTTCAGTGTTCCTGATATTATTATTCTGCTCCATGCCTTATTCGGTGATAACACATTTAGTATGGGTGCCATTATTGCTAAATGGTTGAGCCTAAACCGTACAAAGGGCCCCATCTTTAGAGGTATCTATGTTGCATGCCTTGCTAAACATTTCGAGATACGTATTAGGCATGATGAGAAAGAGGAGACACTGCTGCCCCTTACCTTTTTAGATTACAGGATCATGGTAGTGCATGAGTTTATTGTTGACAATGATGATAAGATGCTTCTGTATAACCTGAGATTTACTAAGAAACACAATGAGATTATTACCCTGCCTGCGCCTTCTTTCTTTGACTTAACTGCAGGCCAGTACCTCGTCTTGCCGAAGGCCGTGTACGCGCACCGAGGCCAAACATCAGCTCCAGAGCCTGAGCCGGAACTACCACTGGACTCTTCTCGTCCATCCTGATATCAGTGGGATCCGGAGGAGATCGTCAGCCAGTGGTATCCAGATGACACTCCTCAGTACACCGGGGAGAGTAGCCGCGATCCTTGGGCATAGACCAACTTAGGCCAAAAGCCTAAGCTTGGGGGAGTATGTATTTCTCACAAACTTTACATTCATGTTCACACACTTATTCTAGTCGTCGGTGCTCGTACTCTTTCATTGTATTATCCATGCTAGTTTAATTTAGTTTTCTAGCTTTCTTCTTGTGTGTTTGAAAAACCTTAAGAAAAACAAAAAAAATAGTTAGTTTAATTTTCATGCTTGTAGTAATAATTAAAAAGAAAACCCAAAAAGATTTCTCATTCTTCTTTTTGCTTGTTGGGAGCTTTCCCGTGTAAATAGTGTTATTTTCTTTTCTTTCCTTTGGGGTCGAGAGAAGACCATAATGAAAATGCTTAGTGGCTCTCATATGTATGATTATTGACTTAACTAGAGCCCATATTACTTTGTCTTCTCTCTTGAATTGAATGCTTGCAGATTCTAGCTTAGTCCAATGTACGTGCACTATTGTTATTATACACACCGTTCGGTCGTGCAAGTGAAAGGTAATAATGGCGATATATGATGGACTGATCGAGATGAGAGAAGCTGGTATGAACTAGACCTCTCTTGTTTTTGTAAATATGATGAGTTCATCGTTCCTGATTCAGCTTATTATGAATAAACATGTTTGCAATGACAATTAGAGATCATAGTTGCTTATGCCATGCTTAATTAGCTAGGAGCTTATAATGGTTTACCTTGTGTGCCAACATGCTATTAAAATGGTTGTGATGTGGTATGATAGGATGGTATCCTCCTTTGAATGATTTGAGTGACTTGACTTGGCACATGTTCACGCATGTAGTTGAAACAAATCAACATAGCCTTCACGATATTTATGTTCATAGTGGATTATATCCTACTCATGCTTGCACTCAGTGTTGATTAATTTTAATGCATGTTCATGATTGTTGTCGCTCTCTCAGTTGGTCGCTTCCCAGTCTTTTGCTAGCCTTCACCTGTACTAAGCGGTGTTGGGGAACGTAGCAGAAAATAAAAAAATTCTACGCATAACCAAGATCAATATATGGAGTCATCTAGCAACGAGAGAGAGGAGTGCATCTACATACCCTTGTAGATCGCGCGCGGAAGCGTTCAAGAGAACGGGGTTGAAGGAGTCATACTCGTCGTGATCCAAATCACCGATGATCCTAGCGCCGAACGGACGGCACCTCCGCGTTCAACACATGTACGGTTGGGGAAGACGTCTCCTCCTTCTTGATCTAGCAAGGGGGAAGGAGAGGTTGATGGAGATCCAGCAGCACGACGGCGTGGTGGTGGAAGTAGCGGCGATCTCAGCAGGGCTTCGCCAAGCTCAGCGAGGGGGAGAGGTGTTACGGAGGGAGAGGGAGGCGCCAGGAGCTGGGGTGCGCAGCCCTCCATCCCCCCTCTTTATATAGGGGCTCTAGGGGGGGCGCCGGCCGCTATAGATTGAATCTCAGGGGGGGCCGGTGCCCAAGGGGGGGGGGGACTTGCCCCCCAAGCCAAGTAGGGCGCCCCCACCCCTAGGGTTTCCAACCCTAGGCGCATGGGAGGCCCAAGGGGGGCACACCAGCCCACCAGGGGCTGGTTCCCCTCCCACTTCAGCCCATGTGGCCCTCCGGGATAGGTGGCCCCAGCCGATGGACCCCTGGGACCCTTCCGGTGGTCCTGATACAATACCGGTGACCCCCAAAACTTTCTCGGTGGCCGAAACTAGACTTCCTATATATGAATCTTCACCTCCGGACCATTCCGGAACTCCTCGTGACGTCCGGGATCTCATCCGGGACTCCTAACAACTTTCGGGTTACCGCATACTAATATCTCTACAACCCTAGCGTCACCGAACCTTAAGTATGTAGACCCTACGGGTTCGGGAGACACGTAGACATGACCGAGACAACTCTCCTGCCAATAACCAACAGCGGGATCTGGATACCCATGTTGGCTCCCACATGTTCCACGATGATCTCATCGAATGAACCACGATGTTTAGGATTCAAGTAATTCCGTATACAATTCCCTTTGTCAATCGGTACGTTACTTGCCCGAGATTCGATCGTCGGTATCCCAATACCTCGTTCAATCTCGTTACCGGCAGGTCACTTTACTCGTACCATAATGCATGATCCTGTGACCAAACACTTGGTCACATTGAGCTCATTATGATGATGCATTACCGAGTGGGCCCAGAGATACCTCTCCGTCATACGGAGTGACAAATCCCAGTCTTGATCCGTGTCAACCCAACAGATACTTTCGGGGATACCTGTAGTGTACCTTTATAGTGATCCAGTTACGTTGTGACGTTTGGTACACCCAAGGCACTCCTACGGCATCCGGGAGTTACACGATCTCATGGTCTAAGGAAATGATACTTGACATTGGAAAAGCTCTAGCAAACGAACTACACGATCTTGTGCTATGCTTAGGATTGGGTCTTGTCCATCACATCATTCTCCTAATGATGTGATCCCGTTATCAATGACATCCAATGTCCATAGTCAGGAAACCATGACTATCTGTTGATCAACGAGCTAGTCAACTAGAGGCTCACTAGGGACATGTTATGGTCTATGTATTCACACATGTATTATGATTTCCGGATAACACAATTATAGCATGAATAATAGACAATTATCATGAACAAGGAAATATAATAATCATTTTATTATTGCCTCTAGGGCATATTTCCAACAAGCGGGAATACTGCTTGTGCATCCAAACTCCATAAACCCCAAAGTTATTTCATATGAGTCCACCATACCTTCCTATATGCGGTATTTACCTGCCGTTCCAAGTAAATTTGTATGTGCCAAACTCCAAACCTTCAAATGAAATTCTGTTTTATATGCTTGAGCAGCTCATGTATCAACTAGGGTTGTCTGTATCTTCCATGCTAGGTGAGTTATTCTCAAGAGGAGTGGACTCCGCTCCTCATTCACGAGAAAATGGCTGGTAACCGGGATGCCCAGTCCCATGATCAAAAAGATCAAAGCAAATCAAAATAATTAAACAAAACTCCCCTAGGGCTGTTGCTAGTTGGAGGAACTCGTTGTTTCGAGAAAGCCATGGATTGATGTTGTTGGTGGTGGGGGAGTATAAACTTTACCGTTCTGTTTGGGAACCGCCTATAATGTATGTAGCATGGAAGATATCGAGATCTGTTGCGTTGACAGTGAAAGTATACCGCTCAAAATGTTACTCATCTCTATTTAAAAATCAAGCACTAGCACCTCTACAAATCCCTGCTTCCCTCTGCGAAGGGCCTATCTATTTACTTTTATTTTGAGTCATCACCTTCTTATTAAAAAGCACCCACTAGAGAGCACACTTTCATTTGCATGCATTACTATTAGTTTATATTGGGTATGACTTGACTGGATCTCTTTTACCATGAATTACAATGTTTAGTCAGTCCTTGATCTTTATAGGTGCTCTGCATTTATGTTTTGCAGTCTCAGAAAGGGCTAGCGAGATACCATCTTGTTATATCATATTATGATTGTTTTGAGAAAGTGTTGTCACCCGAGATTTATTATTATTGCTCGCTAGTTGATTATGCCATTGATATGACTAAACATGAGACCAAAGTGTTATTATGAATATGGTTAGTTCATAATCTTGGCTGAAAACTTCAATGCTGGCTTTACATATTTACAATAACAAGAGCAAACAGAGTTTGTAAAAATTTTCTTTATCACTTTCAGTTTATCAACTGAATTGCTTGAGGAATGATACGTCTCCATCGTATCTATAATTTTTTATTGTTCCATGCCAATATTCTTCAACTTTCATATACCTTTGGCAACTTTTTATATTATTTTTGGGACTAACATATTGATCCAGTGCCCAGTGCCAGTTCCTGTCTGTTGCATGTTTTATGTTTCGCAGAAAACCCATATCAAACAGAATCCAAACGGGATAAAAATGGACAAAGAATTATTTTGGAATATTTGGGATTTTTTGGAGGAAGAATCAACGCGAAACGGTGTCCGGGGTGGCCACAAGACAGGGGGGTGCACCCTCCCCCTGGGCGCGCCCTGGACTCTCGTGGGCCACCCGTAAGGTTGTTGATGCCCTTCTTTTGCCGCAAGAAAGATAATTTTACGAGAAAAATCTGGGCGAAAGATTCACCCCAATCGGAGTTATGGATCTTTGGATATTTAAGAAACGGTGAAGGGGTAGAATCTGAGAACGCAGAAACAGAGAGATAGATCCAATCTCGGAGGGGGTCTCGCCCCTCCCAAGCCATGGGAGCCAAGGACCAGAGAGGAAACCCTTCTCCCATCTAGGGAGAAGGTCAAGGAAGAAGAAGAAGGAGGGGGGCTCTCTCCCCCTTGCTTCCGGTGGCGCCGGAACGGTGCCGGGGGCCATCATCATCACCGCGATCTTCGCCAACACCTCCATCATCTTCACCAACATCTCCATCACCTTCCCCCATCTATATTCAGTAGTCCACTCTCCCGCAACCCGTTGTACCCTCTACTTGAACATGGTGCTTTATGCTTCATATTATTATCCAATGATGTGTTGCCATCCTATGATGTCTGAGTAGATTTCCGTTGTCCTATTGGTGGTTGATGAATTGCTATGATTGATTTAATTTGCTTGTGGTTATGTTGCTGTCATTTGGTGCCCATCATATGAGTGTGCGCGTGGATCACACCATAGGGTTAGTTGTATGTTGATAGGACTATGTATTGGAGGGCTAGAGTGACAGAAGCTTCAACCTAGCATATAAATTGATGCATACGTGATTGAAGGGGGACCAATATATCTTAATGCTATGGTTGGGTTTTACCTTAATGAACGTTAGTAGTTGCGGATGCTTGCTAATAGTTCCAATCATAAGTGCATAGAATTCAAAGTCAGGGATGACATGCTAGCAGTGGCCTCTCCCACATAAAACTTGCTATCGGTCTAGTAACGTAGTCAATTTCTTAGGGACAATTCCACAACTCCTACCACCACTTTTCCACACTCGCTATATTTAATTTCTTGCATATTTAACTAAACAGCCCCTACTTTTTATTTACGTGTTCTTTATTATCTTGCAACTCTATCCTATCACACCTACAAAGTACTTCTAGTTTCATACTTGTTTTAGGTAAAGCGAACGCCAAGCGTGCGTAGAGTCGTATTTGTGGCCTATATGACTTGAGAGAGTATTTGTTCTACCTTTAGCTCCTCATTGGGTTTGACACTCTTACTTATCGAAAGAGGCTACAACTATCCCGTATACTTGCGGGTTATCAAGGACAAGCAAATGTTTAAACTTGGGGGAGTTGATACGTCTCCAACGTATCTACTTTTCCAAACACTTTTGCCCTTGTTTTGGACTCTAACTTGCATGATTTGAATGAAACTAACCCGGATTGACGGTGTTTTCAGCAGAACTGCCATGGTGTTGTTTATTGTGCAGAAAACAAAAGTTCTCGGAATGACCTGAAAATCCACGGAGATAACTTTTGGAAAACATAAAAAATACTGGCGAAAGAATCAAGGCCAGGGGCCCCACACCCTGTCCACGAGGGTGGGGGCGCGCTCCCTTCCCCTAGGCGCGCCCCCTGTCTCATGGGCTCCCTGCTGCTCCACCGATCTCATCTCCAACTCTATATATCCCGTTTCGCGGAGGAAAAAATCAGAGAGAAAGTTTCATCGCGTTTTACGATACGGAGCCACCGCCAAGCCCTAATCTCTCTCGGGGGGGCTGATCTGGAGTCCGTTCGGGGCTCCGGAGAGGGGGATTCATCGCCGTCGTCATCATTAACCATCCTCCATCACCAATTTCATGATGCTCACCGCTGTGCGTGAGTAATTCCATCGTAGGCTTGCTGGACGGTGATGGGTTGGATGAGATTTACCATGTAATCAAGTTAGTTTATTAGGGTTTGATCCCTAGTATCCACTATATTCTGAGATTGATGCTGCTATGACTAATGCTTGTCACTAGGGCCGAGTGCCATGATTTCAGATCTGAACCTATTATGTTTTCATGAATATATGTGAGTTATTGATCCTATCTTGCAAGTCTATATTCACCTATTATGTGTTATGATCCGACAACCCCGAAGTGACAATAATCGGGATACTTCTCGGTGATGACTGTAGTTTGAGGAGTTAATGTATTCACTAAGTGCTAATGCTTTGGTCCGGTTCTCTATTAAAAGGAGGCATTAATATCCCTTAGTTTCCATTAGGACCCCGCTGCCACGAGAGGGTAGGACAAAAAATGTCATGCAAGTTCTTTTCCATAAGCACGTATGACTATATTCGGAATACATGCCTACATTACATTGATGAATTAGAGCTAGTTCTGTGTCACCCTATGTTATAACTATTACATGGGGAATCGCATCCGACATAATTATCCATCACTGATCCAATGCCTACAAGCTTTTCACATATTGTGTTTCGCTTATTTACTTTTCCGTTGCTACTGTTACAATCACTACAAAACTGCTATTTTTACTTTTGCCACTGTTACCGTTACTATCATACTACCTTGGTACTAAATATTTTGCTGCAGATACTAAGTTATCCAGGTGTGGTTGAATTGACAACTCAACTGCTAATACTTGAGAATATCCTTTGGCTCCCGTATGTCGAATCAATAAATTGGGGTTGAATACTCTACCCTCAAAAACTGTTGTGATCCCCTATGCTTGTGGGTTATCAACGACGACTACGCCGCATTTAGCGAGTTCTTCGACCTGTAGTCGCGGCGCTTTGTTTTTTAGTAAAATTAACGTTTTCTATTTAAAAAAATTTGAACGCCGAAGTTTATGCCCTATTCGCCGAAACTTTGTCATGTTTGCCAAATTTTAGCCGTTTTTTATTTTCAAAACAGTTTTAAAAAGGGCGTCTGGGGCGACCCTAGGGCGGCGGCTGGGAACCCGATTGCCCCCAAGCCAATTTTTAGCGCTGGGTCTCCACCAGGCGGCGGTTTTAAGAGCCCCCTGGGGGGCCAATGGCTGGAGTTACTCTTCGTGCAGGAGCTCTTCTAAACACTATATGGTGCTCTTGCAGAACTATAGTGCACTATTGAAAACCATGGTTATCTGAACTATGTGCGCACTGTTTAAAACCATGGTTATCTGACCTATGTGCTATTTCATGACAAAATAGGATCATTTTTACAAGATTGCATTCCACCTGGTTAATGAGGACTTATCTCTACTACCTAAAAAAGACGTAATGATCTGTCTCCCCTCTTACGTCGTTGTCGCACTCGCACCCCTTCGGTTCTCTTTCGTCCGACGCACCCCGCCCTACCGATTTTTTTCTCCCATACCAAGTTCTTTTCCCGGTGATCAATCCTTTCCCGTCGCCCCTCTGCTGTAACCCCTTAATTGCCGCCGAAATCTCCGTGTACCCTTCATGAAATATCACGTGAGACATCCTCGTGTTGTCTTCTTCTGCTTCCATCTACCCCGCTGCCCAAAAATACCAAATTCGAGCCCCACCGTTCACTGATATCTAGCATTACGATGGCTCCGGGAAGAGATGTCTCATCAGCAAGCCCGTTGCCGCTTCATGCCCATGTATGCGAGGAAAGCACATGCGGGTGGCTGGGAGATGGGAGCTCGCCATTGGGGAAAGTCTCGCAGCAGCAGCTCGGGAACGTCCAGAGCAAGATGCGGGACGAGGCCACCACTATGGGTGCTCGTGCGTCCCATGGCAGTGTTCTCCTGGATCGCACTGTCTCGTGCCTTCTTCCATCTCATTGCGGCTGCTGCCATCATCCAACAGGTCATATCCGCTTTGCTCCATCTCCCAGGCACGGCCTTTGTTAGCACCAGCCGCCATTGGCCCGTTGCTATCCAACAGAATGCCCTCCACCCCGGCCCATCCTGCCCCATCTTCATGGTCTACTTCTCGTAGCCGGCTTGCAAACGTAGTGCCTTTGAGACAGCTCTGCTTGCAGGGTACCCTGGAGCTGCATCGAGGAGAAGGCGTCTAACAAAAAGTACTGGAATTAGGCTAGAACACATCAATATCTCACCTAACCAGGAGAGTTGCTTGTATTTGGTTCGATTTCACTTTATCAACGTTATTATACTAGCCTGATGCAACGGAAACTTGCCATGCATTCTGATCAATTCGGAAGTGATGTCTTCCTCTTCTGGTGAAGTTAGAGCAACTCTAGCAGACCTTGCATCCCACCGGCCCGCAAAACGCGTTTGCAGTTCGGGGAAACCGCTTTTGCGGGCTCGCTTGGACCGTCGCAGATGCAGACCCCCCAAAAGGACCCGTATAAAAGGATATTTGTGGAATATACTTTTTGATGGGTCGACTTTTGCGGGGTCTGTTCGGACACCGCCCCGTCGACCCGGAAACATAAAACGCTCAATTCTCGCATTTGACATAAGTTCCCACAAATAAGTTCAAATTCAAACAACATAACACAGTTTTACGCACAAATAAAAGCCAAGTTCAGTACGAGAAACGCAAAAGAGGGCCTTACAAAAGTTACGGCCATGTCCGGCATCATCTTGGTCGATCTTCACTCTGTGCCATCGAGTCCATCTTGAAGTTCATCGGCACCACCGAATCCACCTCCGGTGCTTGTCCCAACTCCCGCACCGAAATCATCGACATGGCCACCATATAGAGCAGAGAAAACATCTCCGGAACTATAACACGGACCGGTCGACGCGACCATTCTCCTCTTCAAGATTTCTCTTCTTGTCATATCATGCCATGTTTTGGTGAGGTCATCCATGTCATCGTGGTTCATTGACATGATCTTGTTATCTTCGGCGAGCAACAAAGACATGGATTTGTTTTCAGCGGTGCGTGCTCTTCTCTCCTTAATGGAAGCTTTGTGGAGCCCCTCTTCCTTGAGCAATTGCCACTTTTCTTGCTTCTCTTTTGCCTTCTTCTCGGCCAACTCTTTCTTGATCTCCAATGACTTCAACAACATCAACTCATTTAATTGCACCATGGCATCAATCTTCTCCCTCAAGCTCGATGCTTCTTGCTCTCTCTTCATCTTCTCCTTAGTCTTCTTGTCGCCATCGGGCTTGTTCAAATTTCTTGGGCCATCATCATCCTCATCTTCATCCATGTTTATAAGCGAGCCTCTCTTCGGTGGAGATTCTTTGTCACTCAACTTCCACTTCTCGCACTTTTGGAGCAACTCCCAACAATGCTCTAGTTTGAAGAATTTGCCTTCCGAAGCTTCCATGTATTTGTATCTATGTTGGGCAATCTTGTCCTACACAATGTGAAGAACAAAGTGATGTGATCAATTCTAATGACGCAAATATGATTATGCACAACTTGAACAAAGGCAAAACAAACTCACATAGTCGGATTCCACGGTACCACTTGGAGGTGCATTGCGTACTGCTACCTCTTGAGCACTGCGTTGGTTTTCCCTTGAAGAGGAACGGGTGATGCAGCAAAGTAGCGTAAGTATTTCCCTCAGTTTTGAGAACCAAGGTATCAATCCTGTAGGAGGCTCCTCAAAAGTCCCTCGTACCTACACAAACAAACAAGAACCTCGCAACCAACGCGATAAAGGGGTTGTCAATCCCTTCACGGAAACTTGCGGAAGTGAGATCTGATAGAGATAATAAGATAAGATAAATATTTTTGGTATTTTTATTATATAGATTGGAAAGTAAAGATTGCAAATAAAAGATAGATGGAAACTTATATGATAAAAGATAGACCCGGGGGCCATAGGTTTCACTAGTGGCTTCTCTCAAGATAGCATAAGTATTACGGTGGTTGAACAAATTACTGTCGAGCAATTGATAGAAAAGTGCATAGCTATGAGAATATCTAGGCATGATCATGTATATAGGCATCACGTCCGCGACAAGTAGATCAAAACGATTCTGCATCTACTACTATTACTCCACACATGAACCGCTATCCAGCATGCATCTAGAGTATTAAGTTCACAAGAACAAAGTAACTCATTAGGCAAGATGACATGATGTAGAGGGATAAACTCAAGCAATATGATATAAACCCCATCTTTTTATCCTCGATGGCAACAATACAATACGTGCCTTGCTGCCCCTGCTGTCACTGGGAAAGGACACCGCAAGATTGAACCCAAAGCTAAGCACTTCTCCCATTGCAACAAAGATCAATCTAGTAGGCCAAACCAAACTGATAATTCGAAGAGACTTGCAAAGATAACCAATCACACATAAAAAAATTCAGAGAAGATTCAGTTATTTCTCATAGATAAACTTGATCATAAACCCACAATTCATCGGATCTCGACAAACACACCGCAAAAAGAGTTACATCGAATAGATCTCCAAGAAGATCGAGGAGAACTTTGTATTGAGATTCAAAGAGAGAGAATAAGCCATCTAGCTAATAACTATGGACCCAAAGGTCTGTGGCAAACTACTCACAACTCATCGGAGAGGCCTTGGAGATGATGTAGAGGCCCTCCATGGTCGATTCCCCCTCCGACGGAGCACCGGCGAAGGCTCCAAGATGGGATCTCACGGATACAGAAGGTTGCGGTGGTGGAAATAGTTTTTTGTGGTGCTCCAAGATGTTTTCAGGGTACGGGAGTATATATAGGCGAAGGAGGTAGGTCAGGGGAGCCACGAGGGGCTCATGAGGGTGGGGGCGCGCCTACCCCCCTAGGGCGCGCCCTCCTGCCTCGTGGCCGCCTCGGCTGCTTCTTGATGTCCACTCCAAGTCTCCTGGATTGCATTTGTTCCTAAAAGATCGCTTCCGAAGGTTTCATTCCGTTTGGACTCCCTTTGATATTCCTTTTCTTCGAAACACTGAAACAGGAAAAAAACAGCAATTCGGGCTGGGCCTCCGGTTAGTAGGTTAGTCCCAAAAAATGGTATAAAAGTGTAGAGTAAAGCCCATAAACATCCAAAACGGGTAATATAATAGCATGAAACAATCAAAAATTATAGATACGTTGGAGACGTATCACGTACTTGCTCCAAGCAACCTGGCCAACGGCTGCACATAGGCTTGATGTTCTCCCAACGGCCTTGAAGCGGCCGAAATGTGCGTGGAGTCCTATTGGGATACTTTGCCATAATGTGGAAGTACTGATCTTCGATCCTTTGCCAATATCTATTGGCGGTTTGAGAAGTACTCGTGCATGCATCAAGAGACACCGCACTCCATGCTTGGATCAAAGCTTGATCTTACAAGATCGTGTAGTTCTTCAATCTTTGGCTTTTCCTAGATTTTGATTGTGATTGCTCAAATGCTTCCGCTTCGATCTCCGCCAATTCGTCCTCACAACCATGATCATCCATGCCGCCCTCTGTTTCATTGTACTCGAATGCGAACGGGGCTTGATCAATGTCAACAGCATTGGTGTCCAACAAGTTCACGGACTCGGCAGTTCCATTATTTGAACCACCGCTATATTGAACGATAACAAGTCACGAACTAGCAAAAAAATGGCGAAAACGAAAGGAAAGCACCATGATCGAAGACGCATACCTTTCACCCATTTCGTCGAACACCTCGCTTGCGTGCGGGGGGGGGGGGGGGCAGCGCCGTTGGACGACATCGGCTGGGCACCTCTTTCCAGGATGGAGTTCGAGGATGAAGAAGACACCTTGTTTGTAGCCGGATTCCTCTTCCTCTTGCCGGCCGCGGCCTTGGTCACCTTCTTCGCCGCCAGCCGAGATCGCACAACAGCGTTGGCACCGGGAGCGCGAGCCTTGGCGGCGGGGGCTGCCGGATTCCCGCCCTGCACGACCACGTTGCCCTGCCGCTTGCGGGCAGGCACGACGCTAGCTTGAGCGACGACGGGGCCAACATGCCCGGCGATGAGATCTGCCCCAGGGGAAGGGGCATGCGCGACCTCGACGGTGATGGGGGGCGGGCAGCTGGGAGTCGTCCATGGCGGCGAGGGACGGCCGTGGAGGATGCACTGGAGCGTGCAGCGGCGGGGAATGGTGGCGGAGGGTGGGGGAGCGGGAAAGGGCGTGCGGAAATGTCCCTCCCGCCAAATCTAGCTGCGGATACGGGCTGACCTCGGGTCGGCCTCCCAGCCTGTGAAAGTAGAGGTTGGGGGAGAAGTTTTGCCGCGCCCCGTAAAAATATTTACGGGCCGGAGCGGGATGCGGGGTCTGATTGGGCAGGTTTTCCCGCCCGACCCGCACTTTGGCGGTTATTTTGCAGGCCGGAGCGGGATGCGGGGTCTGCTAGAGTTGCTCTTAGCTACTGTCGTTCAATCGTTTTCTAGAGAGGCTCAAGGTCTCGCTATTGAGTTTTACTGGTAACATGTGTAGCTTTTGGATCGCCATGACCTATTTATCCTGTTTGGCGGTGTCGATGGAGGGGTAAATCTATTTTGTCAGTATTTTTGCATATTGCCCTCATCTAATTGCAGACGCTAATATATTTTCTTCAGGTAACTTGAAGCACCGAACAACATCTAACGTTCTTTGATGTGTACACCATGGATACGAGAGAGATTGATGGTATATGCAACCTAGCGACTCATGGCGAGCACTAACTTTCACTAGACAAGAGTCTTTTGTAATACTTACTCTATGAAAAACTAACGACGCATTTGGTTGGGCAAGAAAAGTGCGTCTTCCAATTACCGTGCTTAGCAAAATCGTAGGCACCGTTTGTTTCGCACACGATGTATTCCGGAACAGCGGTTCCCGATACACCACTTCAGAGAATCTAAACCGCCGCCGTGGAGAGGATTAGAAAAACGCGAGCCTCGGCCGCACCAACCAAACAAAGAATGTATTGTGTAAAATTTATCGGAAGCAACGCTTTCTGTTACAGCAAACCGAATGTGTTACCTGGGCCGAACCAAACGCGTCGTAAGTAACGGAAACCACATTCAGTTTGATATTCCGCTATTGTGGTTAATAATTCAATGGACATTCTTTTGCTATATGCTCTACCATATTTAAGCTACATTCATTATAACACATCAACACTCTTCTTAATTAGTTTCCTCCGGTTCCTTTAGATAGATTTTCTATGGGTTTAAGTTTTCAATTCATAATATGGAATAACTTGCACTGGGAATGTTTTAGCATCTCTGCTACTTAAAGCGTACGGTTTGATATTATAACCAACCTGAACATATCACACGTACTAGTACATACATGTGTTCTCCCGTTGCAACGCACGGGTAGTCATCTAGTGAGAAATAAATGTTGTTCCATCGGGGGGTTTTATAAAAAAAGAACGAGAATGTACCACTTGCTGACATGGCGTTCGATCTGGCAACTGATTGAGTGCTTTGTATCAATCTGTTGCCACATCTTGAGTTATGTGACCAGATTTCTAGTTTTTTCAAGTTTTTTTATGTATCTGTTTATGTTATGCAAGTTCATCTACTGATGGCGATATTAACTTTAATCAAATTGAACGTGATTATTATGTGTAAAAAGGTATGGACTATGCACTTTTGGTAGCATATCTCACACACCATAACGTGGAGATATGCGCAAAAGATTTGTACTATGTAGTAGTAGCATATATCAATCGGAATTGTAGTTGTTATTATTTTTTGAGTGATGATGGAGATTTCGTTAAAAGTGCAAAAACATGGAAATTCTTGATTCGGTAGCAGCACATGCCATAAACAATACATGCAAGATGGCCATATAAGTGGTCGAGGGTGCGAGAGGCAGATGCGTTGTTTCGGCGGAAGAATCCCTTCTCTATTCATCAGTCAGATATAAATTAACATGTCGATAGCCCTCATCCTCTTGCTCGTCACGCTTGGTGTCGATGGCGTCTCTAGTCTCTCGCCCGCTGTGCGCACGGACGACATAGAGATGGCGGCCATGCAAGCGATCGCCAAGTCTACCGGCGCCGACAGGTCGCTTGGCTGGGGCGTCAAATCGGCAGATCCATGCGACGGCACCTGGCCAGGCGTCCGCTGCGACAAAGATTCGCATGTCGTCGCCATCAACGCCAGCCGCGCCGGCCTCTCCGGCACTCTCTCGGGCACCGACCTCGTCGACCTCGGATACCTCACGGAGCTCGATCTCAGCTTCAACCGCCTCGGCGACGACATGCCTATCCTCCCAAGGCCTCTCACCTACCTGACGACACTCAACCTACAGTCCAATTCCTTCATGGACATGCCACAGACCTTCTTCCGCTCCTTCCCCGCGCTCGAGACCGTGGTCCTCGACGACAACTGGGTTATAATGGGGGACATCACGGACGTGCCCCCCTACCCCGGCCTCAGGAGCTTCTCGGCCAACAACGTCACCATCTATGGCCGCTTCCCCGCCTACTTCGGCAACACCACCCTTTTCCCTGCCCTCGAGAGCCTCTCTTTAGCGAGGAATGATCTCAAGAGTGGACTGCCCTCCTCCTTCGCCAAGAATAGCAAGATCAAGTTCCTCGACATTAGCAGGCAGCGGGATTCGATCGGCCTCGGCATGTACAATGGGTTTCTAGATTTCATCGCCGGCATGACTAGCCTCGTCGAGATCCACGTGGCTGGCGATCAATTCCGCGGCCCTCTGCTGGACGTCTCCGCGCTGGCCAATCTCAAGGTGTTTGATGCCGCCGACAACAACTTGTGCGGTCCGCTCAAGTTTCCTCCTGGCGTTGCCGTGAACGTCACCGGAAACCCCCAAATCGGCAAGGACTGCCCATAGCTAGCTAGGTTTCATCATTATTTGTGCGTCGCCCAAGTTTTTGTTTTGTTAAATACGTAAGTGATAAAAAATAATCATGCTTACTACTACTACTAGTTGATACGAGTATATACTGCCGATCAATGATCCGTCCGTGCAATTTTTTCTTTTTTCTTTTTGAGCCCTCTCACTCTCACTAGATGACCAATTTTATTTTATTTTTGACTATTTTGTTGATGTGGATCTACCAACACTCCCACTGTTTCATATTCTCTCTCTCCATTTGGAGTTGAGATTCAGCGTAACTTACCCATCCGCATGATGAATGAAGATCATATAACTTATTGCGGATTTTTTGGAGAGGAAATGCTATTCGGCAAGATTTGTTGATTATCGAGAATGGTTTTTCTTAACACAATAAAGGCCCAGACGCTCATACATACGCGCATATTTTCACCCCTACAAACCCTATGAGCACATTCGAAAGATTGAGCCGGCATATTATCTATTGATTATCGAAAATAGTTGCATCGTTTTATCAAATGTTGCCGCGGGTGTCGCTGAGCTGCCTCAATTCTTCATCGTTTCGATGACCTCGGAGTTGTTCGAATTACACCCATCACGGTTGTGCAAGCAGTGACGCCAAATTTTCCTGTGCGAACCCAGGCGGCCCGAGGGCAAGGACGTCTTGACGTGGATCATGGACACGACCAGGGGGGCCATGAGGATGGTGTGGTACGTGGCTTTCTCTATGGCTAGCTAGCATACTTCGCACTAGACCTTGGAGAAAATTGCCACTCTAGTATAGCTAGCTGGCTTACTTATGGACTAGAGGCCAACGCGCACTTTGTCGTGCTGTTCTTTTCTTGCAGGATTAGTTTTTGCTTTCTCTAACAATTATCTTTTTTAGAACCTATAACAATTAATTATGGTTGTTTGTTTGATTGTTTCGATAAGGCTTTCTCTGCGGTGACTTGGATTTTTATTATGTTCTGGTGGTGCCTTTTATAACTGCTATATTTTGTTGGACAGCTGTTGGAGAAGGTATTTGTTCTGAGCGTTGTTCGCTGCGTGGTTGTAGTGTCCTTACACATTTCGACCTCGGCTCCCTGCTCCTCTCGCTCGCTTAGCTCATTTTCTTCTCGCTCCGTTGCTACCTCAAAAAAAAATTCATAGCATTTATTATTTGAAATAGTTCGTTAAATCAAAAGATTTTCATGGATTTAAAAAATCTTGGATCTAAAAAAGATATCAGTTAAAAAAACCTTGAATGTTTATAAAAAGTAAAAATAAATAAAATGTATTGATATATTTTAAATAATGTTCATCAATTTGAAAAAATGTTAAAAAATTAAAAATGCTTGTGCACTTTATTAATGCTCATGAGTGATTTTATTAAATACGTTCATGATTTTTTTTAGACTCATGAATTAAACTATGGAAAAAGATAATGGGAAAATAAAAAATAGAAGGAAAAATAGATGTGGTTTAGCAAAACAGAAAATAAAAAATAGGAAAATAAGAAGAAATAAACAGGAAAAGAAAAGGAACACAAAAACCAATAGAAAACCAGTTGGCCCATTAAGGATATAGTATATAGGTGCGATTTACTCTCAATCAGCGACAGGCATCTTTACAGGCGAGCCAATAGCAACCCTCCTTTGGCCCGGACGCACCAGGAGGCATCAAATAGGTGCTTTTTGTTATCCATGTGTTTCTTATTATTCCATTCGACATATTGATCTTTCCAAAAGTCAAACTTAGCAAATTTTGATCAAGTTTATAGAAAAAATTATTTGCATCTATAACACCAAACATATACAATATGAAAATATGTCTCATGTCGTATGTAACGATACGTGTTTGGTATCATAAATGTGGAAAGTTTTCTCTATATGAACACGATCAAAGTTTAAAGATTGACTTTTGAAGAAAAAATCTACAGATACTACGTTATGAAACAGGGAGAGCCATGTTTGTTTGATTTGGGGAGCTCTGGCAGTGGTCTCGTGGTTTGGTGCTGCATGAGTGGCTCTGGGCAGGCTTCCATGCATGCGTGGAAAAGAGTAGAAATCAAGTGGACATGGAGGGTTGTGCAACAACCGGAATTAATCGTGTGCCTACTAGAGAAGAAAGCTCTTTGCCCAACATTTTTGGTCCAACACAGTACACAGACTGTTCCACTGGGACGCTGGGGGAGAAGAGCATCCCGGGATCGTGAACCTGTCACTGTTAGTCCAACTTCCGTTTTGGGAACATTGCAAAGCAAGAGGATCCTCTCTGGTTGCAAGCCCAGCCTTGGATGGATGGATATCATCATCCATCGGTGACCACGGCGTCTCTGTGCTATGATGTATCCAGCCTGCATCGCCCTTGCCTCATCGCCGTATCTGACAACCTGGCCGGCTGCGAGGGAAAATGATGCACTGCGCATGTACTACTCCTACTTAAATATCTGCGGGGATCGTCATTTACGGTTGTTGGTGGAGTGGAGCACGCTACTTGGAAGAGCACTGGTTCATGTGGAGGTGATGTGCTTCCTATTCGTTATTGATGATGGCGTGGCCAAATGTGCCCAAACGGACCGCATGTTGTAGACCAAAAACTCAGAATTGATCGATTTATTATGCCACAAACTTGTTACTTTGACAAAATAAGGTCAAAGCCGATTCGGAAGGGGAAACCGACCATGTAGCTGCCGCGCCAACCTAAAAGATAATAAAAATAATTAAAGGCCACAAGAGTCCGTTTCGAACCGGGCTCGGACTCGCGACATTACTCCGTTAACTATAGCTGACTGCACGCTTTAGGCCAACAACTACAAATTGATCGATTTAGGTCACAAGCTAGTTAATTGTAGACTAATGGCATAATTCACTTTTATTCATCGACATTTCTCAGTTGATATGATATTCGGTTTTCTTAGGCTAAACCTGCCTTGCTCTCTGCAAAGTTCCAGGAGATGTTTCTATCCTCAACAAAAAAAAGCACAACTAGCTTGGTAGTCGTACTACTGGGAAGATGCTCTCTAGAGGGGGGAGCAAACAATAGCGTACCCTGATAGTACAAGTAATTATGGAGGAGTTCTCTCTACTTCTGGGCCCTGCTTACCCGTCACATGGACCGGTGGTGGTACAAACTATATTTGAGCAATGTGCCGATGTGGTATTTGGACAAACATTTTGACTAGTGGATAATTCTTGGCCACTCCAACGTTGTGTGTTGTGTGGCTCTCCACGGGTTGCCATCAGCCTGCAGGCGCTTCTCTTCTTGTGTCCTACTACGCTCCGACTACCCTCACTCTCCACGGCTTGTGTTGTGTGGCTTCCTCCTCTACACCACTCCACTCATCAGCATTGGCATTAGGCCAGGCCTTCCTCTAGGGACTAGGGCCGTGGTGACGTTTGTCATCTGTAGCTAGCTAGTCCCTTGACCACATCATCCTTGTCAACGACACCACTACCCCGCCAATCATCTCTCCCTTCCTTCCTCACTTCTCATTCGTTGCCCGACACGGCCCCCTCTCCTTCTCCGCACTCGGTTTCCTCCAATTTGAGCGCACGCCATTCGTAATGCGTCTGAAACGCTCGGGCTCCAGATTTTCTGCAGTGGTAATGTGTTCAACGGAGGTCATTCTTGCGAGCGAAAATAAATAAATGACATTGACTTGGAGTCAATAGCAAAAAAAAAAAACTCCCCCCGATTCATATTAATCGACGTTGCTTTAATACAACTTTATGAGAGTACCACTTTTGTAGCAAGCGTCCGCGTAAACTACCATAATTAAAAGACCTAACAAAACGATACCTTTTATGCTTATTTTTGGCAAATTGCTACTACTACTTCAGTTAGTTGCCCGTTCGCCTGTTTAAAAATCTGATTATGACAATTGTGGACCCACCTTTCCAGGCCACGTGGCCATATGGGGAGACGGTAATGACCAAACGACCATTAGGTCGCCGGCTTGGTTGGGCCGGGTCGCTCCTTATTTGACTTAAAGCATCCACACCCGGACACCTTAACCCCCCCTCAAACGTCTGGACGGTCGACCCGTTCACTGACTGGTAAAAAAACCTAACTCACTCGGGAGCCTCAACCCCCCCTCAAACACCCGGGTGGTCGGCCCGTTCACTAACTGATAAAAAAAAACTAACTCACCCGGGGGCCTCAAACCCGTGCTGACCGGCACGCCTCATATCCGGCCTAAATGTAGGGCGGATATGAGACGACCCGGGCACGTCCGTCATGTCGTGCTAACACCCGAACCCCACACGTAAAGGTCCGGAAACACAGGTCCAACGGGTGTCTCATCCGGTGGGGATGTGAACGCGGTGTGGCGTTGCTCTGGCTCGTCGCCCAAGGGCCAGGGCCTGGCTATTTAAGCCGAACGGCGTCCCCTAGCTATAACCACATTCGCTCCCTCCCTCTCAACGCCACCAACCTGACCCCATCAATCCACTTCTCGCCGTCGTCCCCATCCGGTTCCGCTCTCCCTCTCGTCGCCTCTCTCCGCCATGGCCCGGCAGAAGAAGACGACCTATGCTATGCTTACACCTGAGCGGCGCCTTCAGCTGCTCGAGGAGATTGGGATAGGTGCGCCGCCCGAGGGCCAGGGCCTGGCTATTCAAGCCGAACGGCGTCCCCTAGCTATAACCACATTCGCTCACTCCCTCTCAACGCCACCAACCTGACCCCATCCATCCACTTCTCGCCGTCGTCCCCATCCGGTTCCGCTCTCCCTCTCGTCGCCTCTCTCCGCCATGGCCCGGCAGAAGAAGACGACCTATGCTATGCTTACACCTGAGCGGCGCCTTCAGCTGCTCGAGGAGATCGGGATAGGTGCGCCGCCCGAGGGCCAGGGCCTGGCTATTCAAGCCGAACGGCGTCCCCTAGCTATAACCACATTCGCTCCCTCCCTCTCAACGCCACCAACCTGACCCCATCCATCCACTTCTCGCCGTCGTCCCCATCCGGTTCCGCTCTCCCTCTCGTCGCCTCTCTCCGCCATGGCCCGGCAGAAGAAGACGACCTATGCTATGCTTACACCTGAGCGGCGCCTTCAGCTGCTCGAGGAGATCGGGATAGGTGCGCCGCCCGAGGGCCAAGGCCTGGCTATTCAAGCCGAACGGCGTCCCCTAGCTATAACCACATTCGCTCCCTCCCTCTCAATGCCACCAACCTGACCCCATCCATCCACTTCTCGCCGTCGTCCCCATCCGGTTCCGCTCTCCCTCTCGTTGCCTCTCTCCGCCATGGCCCGGCAGAAGAAGACGACCTATGCTATGCTTACACCTGAGCGGCGCCTTCAGCTGCTCGAGGAGATCGGGATAGGTGTGCCGCCCGAGGGCCAGGGCCTGGCTATTCAAGCCGAACGGCGTCCCCTAGCTATAACCACATTCGCTCCCTCCCTCTCAACGCCACCAACCTGACCCCATCCATCCACTTCTCGCCGTCGTCCCCATCCGGTTCCGCTCTCCCTCTCGTCGCCTCTCTCCGCCATGGCCCGGCAGAAGAAGACGACCTATGCTATGCTTACACCTGAGCGGCGCCTTCAGCTGCTCGAGGAGATCGGGATAGGTGCGCCGCCCGAGGGCCAAGGCCTGGCTATTCAAGCCGAACGGCGTCCCCTAGCTATAACCACATTCGCTCCCTCCCTCTCAATGCCACCAACCTGACCCCATCCATCCACTTCTCGCCGTCGTCCCCATACGGTTCTGCTCTCCCTCTCGTCGCCTCTCTCCGCCATGGCCCGACAGAAGAAGACGACCTATGCTATGCTTACACCTGAGCGGCGCCTTCAGCTGCTCGAGGAGATCGGGATAGGTGTGCCGCCCGAGGGCCAGGGCCTGGCTATTCAAGCCGAACGGCGTCCCCTAGCGATAACCACATTCTCTCCCTCCCTCTCAACGCCACCAACCTGACCCCATCCATCCACTTTTCGCCGTCGTCCCCATCCGGTTCCGCTCTCCCTCTCGTCGCCTCTCTCCGCCATGGCCCGGTAGAAGAAGACGACCTATGCTATGCTTACACCTGAGCGGCGCCTTCAGCTGCTCGAGGAGATCGGGATAGGTGCGCCGCCCGGTTCGCAGCGGGCCTACCTCCGGATTCATATGAGTCGGAGGAGGAGGAGCAGCAGCTGGAGCCCATGGAGGAGGAGGAGGAGGCGGTGGAGCCCATGCCGGTTGCTGGCTTCACCCTGGCGGAGTACGAGGTTGCCCAAGAATTGGAAATGACGAAGCAGACCGTCATCCCGGAGTCCATCTAGGATGAAGCCTATGTCAAGGTCAACTGGTGGTTCATCCGGCAAGAACGGGCGGCGACCGACATGCTTTTCACCGAACTGGAGGCGGAGGAGGAGGAGGAGAAGGCGGAGGCTGACGCAGAGGAGCCGCAGGAGCCGGGCAGTTCATAAAACTTAGTACATTTATATGAATAACATTTCTTGAGAATTAACAAACAAGCATTGGTCACTTGAAGCGATTCATAAAAACTTATTACAAGGAAGAGAGACATCACATGCAAATACATTATCTTGGAGGCTTTTATGATTGAAAACTCTCAAAATGTATTTTCAAACCTAATCAAGTTGTTTAGTCCGGATACGAAAGAAAACATAATGAATGCATAATTACACACCTTTTGAGGTTATTTGTGTCCTCTAGCATGCATGATTTATTTCATTGCTCGCTAGCCTAAACCATGAACTAACATGTTTTTGCTCAGCTAGCTATGTCAAGGATAGAGGGATTTAAAATTAGAGTTTTACTATGAAACATTGGTAGCCGTGTCAAGTCTGGCAGGAATCCAGATTAGACGAATGCATTTCTTGAGACCTACTGGAGAGATTCAGGACAATGCCACACACCCAGCTCCGCGATGATCTCATTGAGCACCAGTGGCAAATGTATGGCCATTTGATTGATTCATTTGATCTTTTTTGTATTCATGTGTGATTTGGACAACTCTTTTAATTCTGGACCATTTGTTATTGTTTCAATTATTCAGATTTGAGCAGTTTGTTGTAATTGAGATGATTATTGTATTGTGTGATGTTAAAAGGTTCCTCATTTATATTGCTATTGTATTGAGATTTTATTGTTTGGAGATACAAACTTGGGCAGCCCGGTCACATGGATGACATGGGTCTCCCGATTGTGATGGCTCTGTGGCCGGTGGCTAGTATAGCCAACGTATAACTTTTTTGACATGTTCACTGCAAGTAAAAGAAGTAAAGCATCATCACATTGTGTTGACTCCTTTGACCACGCTGGAGTCTGAGAAGAGACTAGAGAGAAACTAGAGAGCACCGGCGCGCGTGACAAACTCAGCACAGCACCCCCTCTTCCAGAATCATGGGGCAGGGGCACCACCGCCGCCGCAGCACCGCCACCCACCCTTAGTGACGCCGGCGACAAGAAGCAGCGAGTCGATCGACGCCGGCGCCTTGCTCTCTCTCTCTCTCTCAAGTTCCAGACCATGGGGCAGGGGCACCACCACCGCACCACCGCCCACCGTTAGGGACGCCGGGGACAAGCAAGCGGCAAGTCCACCGACGCCGGCGCTTTGCTCCCCCTCCTCGGAGCACCAAGCGGGCGCCGGCGCCGGCGTCTTCCCCGTGCTCCATCTCTTCTGCTCGAGTGCGGCACCAACATCACGCCGGTGTCTTCTTCCCCCAGCACCCTCTGCTCTGCTCCGCGTGCGGCACCAACACAGACACAGGACGCCGGCGTCTTCTTCCTCCTCCGCCTCGCCCCGCCCCGCCGCGCCTAGGAAGAGGAAGAGGAAGAGGAAGGAAGGAGTCGCGCGCCTGTCTCCATCCTGTCATCATGTCGTCGTCGCCTCTCTCCCTCGTCGCGGCCGGATGCCTCTTGTGTTGTTGCCGGACTTAGCGAGAGCGATCAGAGATGAGGTCGAGCGAGAGAGAGACGGAGGTAGACGAACGAAAGAGAGAGAGTCAGTTTTGTGCTGCCACCAACTGCGCAGCGTTTTCTGCTCTTCCCTTTTCTTCTTGTCTCTGTTACAAAATTGAAAACGACTAACTACCCCGGCCAGCTCGCTGTGATCCGGATTGGCTGCGCCATCCTGCAACCTCCAGATGCACAAGCGCGCTACGCTGACCGGGTTAACTATAACAGAAAGAACGGAGCGAGATCATGCGTACTGCACGTCCCCATCTACTACGTGCATGCTGCATGGAAGTGTCACATCTGCAGGCATGCAATGTTTATTTTAAGCAGAAAACTACATCAGCCTATGACGTGAGCTTAGCATGGCTAACATTTCTCCCCCCTAAGCTCAGCGTCCTTTGCTAATTACCTTCACTCCCAGCCTCTGACGCAGCTCGACGAACTTCACCCGACCCAGCGCTTTTGTCAAGGCGTCAGCAACCTGATCATCAGTGCCAACGTGATCAATCTGCACCTCCTTTGTTTCAACACAATCTCGGATGAAATGAAACTTGATATCAATATGTTTCCTTCGGTCGTGGTGAACGGGGTTCTTGGCCAGTGCAATTGCAGACTTGTTGTCAATCAGAAGCTTGAATGAGCTTGCTTCTTCTTCTCCTCTCATCTCTGCAAGAAGACGGCTCAACCAAAGACCTTGGCAAGTGGCTGCGGCTGCTGCAACATACTCCGCCTCACATGAGCTGATGGCTACAATCTTTTGCTTTTGAGAGGTCCATGACACTGGGTTCTCACCAAGGAAGAAGATCTGACCCAAGGTGCTCTTGCGATCTCCAACATCTCCGGCGTGATCGCTGTCACTGTAACCAATCAGTTCAGCTTTGCCGGAGCCACGCCGGTAGCAGCAGCCATAGTTCAGAGTGCCGCGCACATACCGAAGGATTTGCTTCACGGCTGTCCAGTGAGTCACAGTGGGCTTCTCCATAAACCTGCTCACTATCCCAACCGCATGTGTGATGTCTGGCCTGGTGTGAACCAAGTATCTCAGGCTCCCAATAACGGTACGGTACAGCGAGGCATCAACCAATTTTGCTTCATCATCTTTCTTCAGCTTGAGCCGGCATTCCATGGGAGTTTGGCATGCATTACATCCATCCATTCCAGCCACCTCGAGCACTTTTTCTGCATAATTCCTCTGACACAAAGTAATGGAGTCTCTGGTTTGTGTTACCTCAATGCCCAAGTAGTAACTTAGAAGGCCAAGATCACTCATTTTGAAGAGCTCTTGCATCTGTCCCTTGAACTCGATGATGGATGCTTGGTCAGTGCCCGTGATGATGAGGTCGTCGACGTACACGCCCACTAGCAGGAACGAGTGAGCATTGCCACGGCGGTACACGGCGTGCTCCAGTGGACTGCGCGTGAACCCCAACATGCTCATGCTCTCGTCTAGCTTCGCGTACCAGGCCCTCGGAGCTTGCCGTAGCCCGTAGAGTGCCTTCCGAAGCCGCAGGACCTGCTGCTCCTTGCCGGCGGTGATGTACCCCGGCGGCTGCGCCACGTACACTTCCTCGGCGAGGTCACCATTGAGAAAAGCGGATTTTACATCCATGTGGTGCACCTCCCAGCCGGAGTGCGCGGCGAGCGCAAGAAGCAGCCGCACAGTCTCCATGCGTGCCACCGGCGCGAAAACTTCCTCGAAGTCCACGCCTTCTCGCTGCACATAGCCTTTCGCCACCAAGCGGGCCTTGTACTTGATGATCTTGCCATCCGGGTCGCGCTTGACGCGATATACCCACTTGAGACCGATCGCCGTGTGTCCACCTGGGAGCTGAGCAAGCTCCCATGTCTTGTTGTCGATGATGGACTGCATCTCGACGTCCATGGCGCCCTTCCATGCCTTGCTTGCGAGCGCCTCGTCCACGTCACGCGGCTCCTCGGCACTGAACAGGCAGCGCACGAGCAGGCACCGCTCGAACTGCTCACGCACCGCCTGATCCTCGGTCTCCTCCAGCACGCTCGTGAAGCTCCGGTAGCGAACTGGCTGCCCCGTTGGCACATCATGCCTGGAGTCATATGACGGAGGCGTGTCCCCGCTAGCCCTTGGCGAGTCCATGGGTGTCACCGGCTTGTACTGCGATGACTCGGGCGCGTCCACCACAGGTGTGGCAACTGCAGGAGATCGCGGTGTCCCCAAGGCTGGTGTAGAGGGTGTCACCGCGGTCCGAGGGGTGGCCAGCGGGGTGGTCGACCCACTGTCGATCTCCTGGACACCATCATCCATGGTGTAAACCACGGTAAATGTCACCGGCAATGCGGTGTCCGCGCTCGTGCCCGGGGTGCTCCAAGTCCATGGCCTGCTCTCTTCAAATAAAATGTCACGAGTTACCTGAAGTTTTTTCGCCATTGGGTCGTAGACGCGATAACATTTGGCACCCTCCTCATAGCCAATAAACACCATGGGAGTTGAGCGATCAGTGAGCTTGGTCACCCCTGGTCCGAGCTTCTTCACATGTACTGTGCAGCCGAAGGTACGCAGGTGTTGCACGTTCGGCTTCCTGCCGTGCCATGCTTCATACGGCGTGACACCATCGAGGCTGCGGGTCGGTGATCTGTTGAGAATGTATACAGCCGTCCTCACTGCTTCGCCCCAGAACACAGCGGGCATGCCCATGCTCTTCAGTAAACACCGCGCCATCTCGACAACAGTCTGATTACGCCGCTCAACGACACCATTTTGTTGCGGCGAATACGGTGCAGTCGTGTAGTGCTTGACCCCGAGCTTGTCGCAGTACTCCACGAACTCACCAGAATTAAACTCGCCGCCCCGGTCAGACCGGAACGCACGCAACCTGCATCTTCCTTCAGTTTCAGCAGCAGCCTGAATCCTCTTGAAGCAGCTGAATGCCTCGTCCTTTGTCTTCAGTACGGCCAACCACATGTATCGACTGAAGTCATCAACTACAAGCAAAAAATACTTGTTGCCTCCAAGAGTGGGTGGACTGATCGGACCACACAAGTCAGTGTGGACAAGCTCCAAGCCTTGTTCGGCCCTGTACGCTGCTGCCTGCGGGAATGGTGCACGGTGCTGCTTGCCGAGGGTGCATCCGTCGCAGTACTCGTCGACGCGGTCGATCAGCGGCATCCCACGTACCATGCTTTTGGAGGACATGGCACGCAGTGCCCTGAAGTGTAGATGACCCATCCTAGCATGCCAACGCCAGGTCTCGTCGTCGTTCTTCGTCAGCAGGCACGCCGGTGTGTCAATGGTGAGCACGGCAGTGTACAAACGACTGATCGAACGCCGGATGTGAGCCATCATGCGCCCGACGGTGTCATGAATTGTCATCAGTCCCTCATGAATCTGAATTCTGCACCCCCCTTCATCCAGCTGGCCAACTGAAATTATATTGCTGCTAAGACTTGGGATAAAGTAAACCTCTGACAGTGCGCGTTGGTTGCCGCTCTGTCCTCTGAAGATCACTGAACCTCTTCCTCGGATTGCAACGCGTGATCCATCTCCGAACTTTACAGTCCCTTGCACAGATTCATCAAGAGTACTGAACATGCCCCTGTCACCAGTCATGTGGCTTGTAGCTCCCGTATCAAAGTACCACAGCCCCGGCGGTGAGATCTCTGGATGCACTTTCTCTTCATTGAGATGAACTTGCTGGGGCGCCACGATGCTGGTGGTGAAACAAGTGGTGACCGCGGCCATCATAAGTCCCTCATGGTGCTCGTCGCCTTCGCGGACTAGATGTGCTTGCCCCTGCTTTGCACGTTCTTCTTCCGCCTTAATCCTGGTGTAGCACTCTTTCTTCCAATGACCCGGCTTGTTGCAATAATGGCATTTGCCCTTTTTCTTGCCGCCTGAGCCGCCGGATCCTCCCGCGCCGCCGCTGCCCGGTGCAGGTCTGCCACCGCCGCCACCGTGAGGTTTTGGCTTGCCCGGCGACTTGTTCTTGCCGCCGCCTCCTCCGCCGGACGATGAACCGCCGGCGCCGCTGCCCAGCTTCTCCCGGGCCAGCCACTCCTCATGAGTGAGCAGAAGGCGCCCGGTGGATTGCGTGCCGTCGTCGAGGTCGTAGTGGTCCTCACATGCAGAGAAACGCCCGACGAGCTCCTCGATGGACATGGTTTTCAGATCGATCAAGGATTCGATCGCCATGGCCATCGGGCGGTACCTCCGCGGCACCACTCGGAGAAACTTCTGGACTGCCTTGTGCTCGGTGACAGGGTCGCCATACAGCTCCAGGTCGGCGACGAGGCCAGAAAGCCGCAGCCCGAAATCCTCGACGGACTCCCCGTCTTTGAAACGGAGATCCTCGAACTCCCGCCGGCGCACCTGCGCCTTGGCTTCACGGGCGCGCTCGCTGCCCATCCGCATCGTCTTGATGGTCTCCCACGCCTTCTCCGCCGTGTCCTTCGTAGCCAGCACACGCAGCATCTCCGGCGGAACGCCGGTGAGGATGATCTGTAGCGCGCGCCGGTCGTCGTTCTCCTCGGTGCCGTCCTCGATCACCGCGGTCCAGACGCGGGCGACTTGCAGCTTAACCTGCATCACAAGCGCCCACTCCTGGTAATTGGTACGGGTGAGCATCATGGACGTCCCCGACTCCTCGCGCACGACGCGCTCCACCACACGGAGTTCGCCGCTGCCGCTGCCGCTGCCGGTGAGACGCGCGATCGGCGCCTTGGACGTCGGCGTCTTCGGCGGCGACTTGGTCCCGGTCTTGCTCATCTTCTCCTCCTCGCTATCCGACATGGTACGCCGCGGATCGGACACCGCCGGCCACCGGAGAGTGGATCGAACACCACGGCTCTGATGCCAATTGTTGTTGCCGGACTTAGCGAGAGCGATCAGAGATGAGGTCGAGCGAGAGAGAGACGGAGGTAGACGAACGAGAGAGAGAGAGAGTCAGTTTTGTGCTGCCACCAACTGCGCAGCGTTTTCTGCTCTTCCCTTTTCTTCTTGTCTCTGTTACAAAATTGGAAACGACTAACTACCCCGGCCAGCTCGCTGTGATCCGGATTGGCCGCGCCATCCCGCAATCTCCAGATGCACAAGCGCGCTACGCTGACCGGGTTAACTATAACAGAAAGAACGGAGCGAGATCGTGCGTACTGCACGTCTCCATCTACTATGTGCATGCTGCATGGAAGTGTCACATCTGCAGGCATGCAATGTTTATTTTAAGCAGAAAACTACATTAGCCTATGACGTGAGCTTAGCATGGCTAACATCTTGGTCCTCCTGGCCGCGTCGGCCATCCCGGCATGCGTCTGCGTCAACGACGACTACAGCATGCAGACCATCGCGACCTCCCTCGGCGCGGACCGTGCTCTGGGCTGGCGCAACGACTCATCCCCGTGCACCGACGGCTGGACCGGAGTAGCGTGCAATGAGCGTGGGAGGGTGACGGCGATACGCGCGCGCAACGCCAGCCTGAACGGCACACTGCCGAGGGACATGGCGTTGCCGTGGTTGAAGGAGCTGGACCTGCGGGACAACGCCATCACCGGCCAGCTCCCGAGCACCGTCTTCCTCCGGCTGGAGAGGCTGCGGCTGGACAACAACAATTTCACGTCCGTGGCCGTTGGATTCTTGGCCGCCGCCAAATTGCTGCAGGTAATTCAGTTCAGTTCTCAGCCGCTACTTTGTACCGTCTGATCTACTTTGTCAGTTTGTTAGTTCGATATATAATTCAGTTCAGTTGATTCTCAGTTGCTCAATGTGCCAACTCAATGCTTTACTTGAATGAATGAATTGCTAGCTCACTTCAGTTCACTTAAGGATTAGGCATAGCGCTCCAAAACGTTTCAGGCAAAGTTTTATATATAGGGAGTTCCCTGTGTAAAAACAACTAGGACTCAATTTTGCTTCAGATGTATGCTTTTTTCTGAAAGATAGCAGATTTGGGTGGATGAACACATGGTTAAGGAATCTTATGAGGTAGGAGTAGTGTTTTCTTTCTTTGTTTCTTTACATTGGGAGAGGTAAAGGGAGCAGAGGGAAAGGCAAGGGCTGGCACAGTATACTTGTAGATCATTGAGGAGTGCAACCCAGTACTGTCACAATTCTGAACTCTGCAATCTTTCAGTTGCAGAAGAAGGCAGAAGAGGGACTCGATTAATCTTCCTTCTCGTGATTAAAAAATAATAATCTTGGGGCGATGATACAAGGGGTTAATGTTAATAAAAAGGCTACTGGACTTTGTTAAGCAACCATGCTTTCTTGATTTATCCAAGTACATTATGGTCAAGTTTTATAAGTGTATAGCTGCGACAAAATGTTTGTATGATGTATGGTCTAATTTTCTAATTAATCCACTTTGTTCAACGGGGTAGAATTGCTTAGTCGACTGTTGGTTTTATTAGTTGAAAATTTGCAAGTGGTTGCTTAATGAATCTTTTCATTTATTTAAAGGGACGCCAAAACAGAGTAGTTTGTGCCTTCTGGTCATTGCTGTTTCTAGATGTTTTACATCTTCAATTTACCAAGTTAATCTTGATAAGTAACTAGGTTGCATGGTCTCAACGTTTTCTTAGCATGATCTGATTCTCAATTGACTTATCATCCTAGCTTTTGTAAATAATGGGTTTTTTTAAACTTGAAAGAGCACACAGTTCAGTTATTTCACTCCCCATTGATAAACACCACACAGTAAGCCTGTGTCGATGTAACAAAAAAAATCTGTTGGAAAATTTACATGATATTTTCTACAAAGATGCACTCGCATAGTAGTTGTGTTATGCCGTGCGAAAGAAGACACGGACAAAATTTGTAGAAGCAGTTATCTTTCTTCCAATTTATGTGATACATCTTATGTATGAAACAAGTTTATATTTCCAAACTTTCATATATTTTTCATCATTCTTCAATATTTGTCTATGCTTGATTTTCTCCTTCATTGCCACTTTGAACATCACTTACTAGTCTAAACTGAAAGGAAAACCATGATGCAGGTTTTCACCATCAGCAACAACTCGCAGCTTCAGGGTTGGGATCTCCCAAATAATCCTCACACGATTGGCAACCTCCGAGACTACATCGCCAACAACGCTAGCATCACCGGGACGCTCTCGAGGTTCCTCGGCTCCTCCAACACGTTCGCCGCCCTCGACAGTCTCTCTTTGGCGAACAACCGGCTCACGGGCGAGGTGCCGACAACGTTCTCAAGCCGGACCCTCACTCACTTGGATCTGAGTGATAACTTCCTCTCGGGTCCGTTGGACTTCATTGCGAAACTTCCGGAACTCGAAGAACTTCGACTCGACCGGAACAGCTTCACCGGGCCGTTACCCGACTTCAGCGGACTATGGAGCCTCCAGGTGGTTACTCTTGCGCATAACAATCTCAACGGTGTTGTGCCAGCGACTCTAGTCCGACTCAGAGGTCTTGCTTCTGTCACACTAAGGGACAATCTATTCCAAGGGCCTGTTCCAGTGTTCGCTGAATCGGTGCAGACTGATGTTGCCGAGGCGTCCCTCGATGGGAGTTTCTGTCGGCCACAGCCCAGGTCATGTGACAACCGTGTCGAGTCCTTCATCAGCATCGCCGGGGCACTTCACTACCCACAGATTCTTGCGATGAGCTGGAAGGGGAACCACCCCTGTGATGGGTGGCTCGGCATCCACTGCGACAAGAGCGGCTCCATCACCGGTGTCAACCTCTGCCGCCTTGGGCTCATCGGCACTATCCCCCCCGCTTTCGGTGACTTCAAGTCTCTCGTGGTGCTCCTTCTTGCAGGCAACAACATCACCGGCGTTGTACCGCGTTCTATCGCGGGATTGCAGTCTCTCAAGGTTCTCGACGTCTCCGACAACTCTTTGGAGGGCACCATGCCAAGATTCCAGAGCACCACGATGATCTGGGCTGAAGGCAACCCGAACCTCGCCGTCTCAGGCACCTCCCAGACGTGCATCTCGGGCTTCGTTGTGGCCGCCATGACGGTCATTGTTGTTCTGTTTGTTTGATTAGATGGGCTTTGCGATGCTTAAGTACTTGCTTAATTAGCTGCTGTCTGTGATGATTATCATTTATGCTTGTGCTGCAATTGAACTGACAAGTTATGTCTCAGCCAGGGCCGTGAGAAGTTGAAAAAAAAATGTTTGCCAATATTTCACATCTATGTTTTTTTTTTGAGGAATTTGGCAGTTTTGCTGCCGATATATTAAGTAGGAGAAAACAAATACAAATTCCTTGTTTTACAAGAGGTTGGGGTTAAGGTGTCCCACACCAAGCTAATAGAGAACTAGTCAGGCTCAGGTTCTGGTGCATTTTGAACATCGATTATCCAGCAGAAGGAGAAACTCGGTTGCAATATATCTTGCTTCATTGGATAAAAGAGCAGCTTCATTTAAGAACTTGCGCTCCAAGACTCGCCTGTTACACTCTTTCCATAGATTCCATGCAGTGTAGATTGCAGTGGATACATGTTTCTTGGGCAAGTTGCAGGTGTGCTCATTTGACCACTCCGTGATGGACTCAGTTTCTTGGGCAAGTTGCAGGTGTGCTCATTTGACCACTCCGTGATGGACTCAGTTTCTTGGGCATGAGTGGCCAAAGCAGGGGTGTCACTCCAGTTCGCAACCTGCTGCCAAACTGTTCTAGCATAGGAGCATTTCAGAATAAGGTGCAAAGGGTATTCATCTTCTTGATCACATAAGTTGCATGCATCATTACAGGGAATGCCATGAATCTCCAGATTGTCATTTGTTTGGATTCTTCCCCGAAGCCATAACCACATGAAGAAATGACACTTGGCAGGAACCAGGGCCTTCCAAAGCTTATCAAATGCTAAGTGGGAGAAGGAACAAAGAAACTGGCAGTGGTACGAGGATGCAGCCGTGTACACCTGGGAGGGGTTCCAGACCCAGCTAACGGTGTCCTCAGTATCTGGTTGCAATGATACCTGCTTCAGACGTAGCCAGACTTGTGTGAGTTGCCGAAGCTCAGAAATCACTGACATCCTTTGCAGCCCAAACACCCAACCATGATCTGTAAGTGTGTGTGCAACAGAAATGTTCTTGCACTTAGAGAGCTTGAAGATGTCAGGAGCAGAGTAGCGCAGAACCTGCCCATCAAGCCATTGATCACACCAGAAACTGGTGCGCTGACCATTGCCAACCATGACATATGTGGAAGCCGAGAAGAGAGCCAGCCAAGTCATCTTTGTCACATGCAGGGGATGGAGGAGCAAGACCAAAGGCTTATCCTTATCAGTCCAGTCAAACCACTTCCAGCAGTCGCAGGGCACGTCAAAATCTTCTGAGACCGAGTACGCCAAAGCCACCCCGAGCTTTGGCACGACACACAGTTTTGCAATTCATAAGAGCCATGCCACCCGCAGCGTCAGGTTTGGAGCGCCACAGAAAATTCCTTCTCAGCTTATCTATTTGTTTGATGGCTCAGTTATCCAGCTTGAAAAGGGAGATGAGGTATACGGGGATTGCCGAGAGTACCGAGTTTATCAGCTGAAGGCGAGCATCACTAGATAGAAGCTTACCACACCAACCTTGCAGCCTAGATACCAGTTTAACAAGAGTTGGCTGGATGCCCGTTCTTGTGATGTTCCTGAAGTGGAGAGGCAAACCCAGGTATTTGCAAGGAACTGACTGATGGGAACCGGGAAGTTCTGTAGCAGATCTTGGAGGTTAATATCATCACAAGCAATATGAAGAAGAACACTTTTCTGAACATTGGCCTTGAGCCCAGAGGCAGAACCGAAGAGCAGGAGGATTTGTTTGGTAGTTTGAATGTCTGCTGCCGAAGGAGACATGAACAGAGCCGCGTCATCGGCGTATAGGCTGACCCTGAGCTGAGATGGTGGAGCAGTCATAGAGTTCTTAGAGCCCCAACAGAGCAGGCTTTGACAAATAACATGCATGTTTTCCCTAGCAGTCTACAGGATAAAAAGGAAAGCCAAGTATCTTCAACAATCGTGCGAAGTTAGCATTGACTGCAAAACCTGCAAAATTAGCATTCAACACTTATGTAGATGGTGGGCAAACCCCCCTTAACACTTTATGTAGAAACTATGCAGAGAACACAGTACCATTACCTAAGATCAGGAACATAACTGCAGATCTTCCTCTGTTCTAATGTGACAAAAAGCATCATGTCTCATGGGAGCAACCTATAAAGCAGTAAATAAGTTATGTTACAGTTAGATCGAATTATGTAGTACCGTTTTTCACTGGTAAAAGGGAACATATTAATAGTTTGGAAAATATCAAGATGGAGGAGGATTGCACTCGTCTGAAAGGACATGCAAGTATAATTCACAACTATAGGCTGGGATCTTAACTAAAAAGGCATGTGGGTACTCGCTGAACGAAACTGATAAACTGAACTAAAATATCATAGAAGGCATAGCCAGGGATGGGGTGATCTTACACTGCAACTTAGCACTAAAACATGTATCCATTTCGGCATCCAGCTATTTGAAGCCATGTTCCGCATAATACATGGATGTGTATCTCCTCAGAATAATATCTGCGAAGCAAAGGTGCAAAGTTCAATGCAGTTATACTAAAATACACAAATTGATCTCATGCTGAAAAGAAAGAAATGAAACGTGCACAAAAGAAACTGACATAAATTAAGGTTGCACCAAAAAAAATATGGAATTAGTGGTACTGAACTTTTACTTGTCAATCAGCCTGTAGCATCTTCTAAAGAAATTTGGATTATCCTCGCCTCGAGCGTAATAAGCAAACCCTCTCTTCGTTACTAATTTTAGAAATGAGTGGAATCAACAATAATGGTGGGGATACTGGAATGTGGTAACTACAATGAAATTTGAATTTCTTTCAGAAGAGAATAACTACAATGAAATTTGAGTTTCTTTAAGAAGAGAGTAACTACAATTAAATTTGAGTTTCTTTCGGAAGGGAGTGGGCGGGAGATAGTTTCACCTTTCTAACATACTTTCAGTTAAGTTTGGAACTTACCCTCTGAACACCCTCAGAGCAGATAGCACTACAGAATATCCATTACATTAAAGTATCCAAACTGCTAAGAGTATGATGTGACGCTGTGAAGTCAATTTATTATTTGCACTACCAGAAATGCGTTAATTGGTCACATACGCTAATTGTATCACATGCTTTCAGGCACCCTCTCTGAACAGCAATGACAACAATCCATGAAAAAGAGCACATCACCATTATGCAAACTGAATTTTGTTTCCTTACCAGAAACTGGCTGTGCCTAGACTGCATCGCCCATCACCAATGTGGCAAGGGTTTGATGGGGATATGGGCAATCTTGGGTGCATTGATGAACTTGATTAAGATCCTGCTTGACCAAGTGTGCCTTCTTGAGCTGTGAAACGAGCACAATATGAACTTACCTACTGCTGATTTTTAACTGAATTTCACACACCAAACATCGAGCAACTTGTGTCAACAGCATTGACTACATGACCACCTGACCACCGCATAAAAACAGTAATTGCGTCACTTACCAGGCATTTCACAGGACCAGCGAAGCAAGACTGCAGCTTCATGGAAAGGTGGTGGAGCACCGGAGGCAGATCCGCAGATGCGTGTCTTATCCCCACCCCATCAGAGGCAACAAGAAGGACATGCGGCGACACGCGGGGTGGACCTACGGTGGCGCTGCTCGGTGCCGGTGGAGGAGCAGCGGCCCGCGGCTCCTCCCGTCCCGTCGACCTGCAATGGGACGGAGAGGAAGATGAGCAGCGGCGAGGCACGAAGAGGAGCTCGCCGTGTCGCCGCCGCTGACCGTTTTTTTTTTTGGTCGAGAGGAAAACTACTATGGGCCGCTCCTGATTTCTGTGGCTGCTACGGGCTGACAGACCATGTGGGCCGAATGAGGCCCAATTTGGAGAGGAAGTGATCCAGGCTCTGGGCCCAATTTAGAGTGGGAAGAGAGGCCCCAGAAAGCAGAATTAGTGTTTCTAGAAAAGAAAAGGATATGAATAAAAAACAGGCGCACACTCAGTGGTGGATATCACTAACTATTATATATATATATATATATATATATATATATATATATATATATATATATATATATATATATATATATAGGGAAAATCCATCCTACCACCCGGTGGTAGTTACCTAAAAGAAACGGAGCGTTCCGTTTCCCGTCATACGTCGTTGTCCTTCGTCCTGCCCTCCTCCCGCACGTCCCTTCTCCACTGATTTTTATCGTCAACCCTTCGCTGGTTTTTTTCCTCCATGCGTCCACTCAACCAGTTCCCCTCAACCCCCTCAGCTTTCTCTCCACTAACCCTATTTTCCTCCTAAAACGCATCTCATCGTCTCTCTCGGGGCAGCGGCGGCGGCAATACGTGACGCAGGTCTGCACCTCTTCTCAACTATCTCTAGACGTACGCCCTGACATCTCTTCTCCCTTTCTGCGATCATTGGTGACGGTGTCACCACATAACAAGGGGCGATGGTGGCCGACTGTGCGAGAGTCAATTGACAGTGGCCTCGAACGATCGGTGGTGGCCTACTCTTGTTCCAATCTCGCGGGAACAAGACCAGTGGCGGTCGGGCCTAGAAGAGTCTCTCCTCTCCATACCACCATCTTCTCCCATGTCCTTCATCGTGGACCTTCTAGCAGCGCCCACAACTCCCTAATCTACCCTTGCAGCAGGAAGGGTCGCAGCACCGGCCCGCGTCACTAGCCTAGCGACCCCTGATGGCATAGCGGAGAGCCCCTCCGGCTCCTAGGCGCCTGAGGTTTCACTAAAGCAGCAGCTGGACTGTTGTCACGCCCAATATGCGACCCTATCCAAAAGGAACTCGAAGGTCCCACCAAGGATAGACCCGCATATTGAAACGCTTTTGCAAGGTGGATATCATTACATCAACATTACATAATAGATGGGGATACATACAAGAGGCATACAATGCCACACGAATACAACATCACAATACATAAGAGGAACATCCGACTACGGATGAAACATAAACAGAAACTCAAACGACATCCACCCTGCTAGCCCAGGCTGCCGACCTGGAACCTATCCCTGATCGAAGAAGAAGAAGAAGAAGAACTCCAAAACAAGTAAACATCGCGCTCGCGTCATGACCATCGCATACCCTGTACCTGCAACTATTGTTGTAGTAATCTGTGAGCCACAAGGACTCAGCAATCCCATTACCATGGGTATCAAGACTAGCAAAGCTTAAAGGGAAAGGAAGGGGTAAAGTGGTGAGGCTGCAGCAGCGACTAAGCATATATGGTGGCTAACATACGCAAATAAGAGCGAGAAGAGAGCAAGCAGAACGGTCGTCAACTAGTAATGATCAAGAAGTGATCCTGAACTCCTACTTACGTCAAACATAACCCAGAAACCGTGTTCACTTCCCAGACTCCGCCGAAAAGGGACCATCACGGCTACACACGTGGTTGATGCGTTTTAATTCGGATCTGGTGTCAAGTTATCTACAACCGGACATTAACAAATTCCCATCTGCCTATAACCGCAGGCACGGCTTTCGAAAGATTATACCCTGCAGGGGTGTCCCAACTTAGCCCATGACAAGCTCTCGCGATCAACGAAGGATATACCTTCTCCCAGGAAGACCCGATCAGACTTGGAATCCCGGTTTACAAGACATTTCGACAATGATAAAACAAGACCAGCAAGACCGCCCGATGCGCCGACAATCCTGATAGGAGCTGCACATATCTCGTTCTCAGGGCAACACCGGATGAACACTATGTACAACTAAAACTAGACCTCGAGTTTCCCCGAGGTGGCGCTGCAAGTGGCTCTGGTTCGGACCAACACTTAGACAAGCACTGGCCCGGGGGGGGGGGGCTAAAATAAAGATGACCCTCGGGATGCGCGACTCCCAAGGGAAAAAGGGCTAGGTGAGGCAAATGGTAAAACCAAGGTTGGGCTTGCTGGAGGAGTTTTATTCAAAGCGAACTGTCAAGGGGGTCCCATAAATCACCCGACCGCGTAAGGAACACAAAATCCGGGAACATAACACCGGTATGACGGAAACTAGGGCGGCAAGAGTGGAACAAAACACCAGGAAAAAGGCCGAGCCTTCCACCCTTTACCAAATATATAGATGCATTAATAGTATAAGAGATATTGTGATATCCCAACCAAAATCCTGTCCACCATGGAGAAATTTTCAACTTCACCTGCAACTAGCAACGCTATAAGAGGGGTTGAGCAAAAGCGGTAACATAGCCAAACAACGGTTCACATAGGAAAGGTGTCAAAGGTTAGAGGTTCATGGCAAATTGGGATGGCTTGATAAACAGGTGATATGTAGCGCAGCATAGCGATAGAACGAAGCAACTAGCATAGCAATGATAGTAGTGAGATCCAGGGTAGCGGTCATCTTGCCTGAAATCCTGCAAGGAAGAAGAACGAGTCCATGAAGAAGATGAAGCCACGAAGATGAAGCAAGCGTAGACGAACGAATCCTCACGATCGCAACGAAACGGGAACTATCGAGAAGAAGCACACAACATAGTAAACACACCACACATGAACATGACATGATGCACAACAAGCATGATGCAAGACAAGGCTACATGAAGCTACTCATGGCAAGAGATGATGCAAACAAGAACAACACATCAAGGCAAGTTTAAATGAGGCCGGGAACAACATATAACAATTCCGGTAAGTCCTCATATGCAAATGTCGAAATTGGTCCAGATCTGAATAAGCCTTATGTTCAAGTTGTTAAACAGCAAGTTAAGATGCACCAAGATGATCTGCACGAGATTCTAGTCAAGTTACATATAAAGTTCATTTAGTTCGGGGCTACGGCCTAGAAGATATGAGCAAAACAAGTTAAACATGGCATTGATGCGAAATGCACCCAAACATCAAGAAAACACCTCAAAACAAGGATGCAACATGATAATATGAAACTACATGCAATATCAAGCAAGTTTCATATAGGGCACACTCAAAACGGAGCAACGGTGCAACACACACACTCTATACAAGTTTAAAGGACAAGCTGTCCAAAACAGCAACTAGGCATATTGCAAGCATCAAAACAACATGATACAGGACCTCAACAAGTAAACAAAAGGCATGGGCATGATGTACATGTAAAGCATTACAAAACATGAACACTGAGCTATCTCCAGAAATTACTAGAACATGCTCAAACACACATGACAAGATTGCAAATAATAACAATTCAGACTTTGCAGAAAATAACATCAGGTTGCAATGTTCAGAGCTATCAAACAACATGTTACAGGAACTTATAATGGCAAACAAAGGCATGTCATGAATCTACTAAATGCATAAATCAAAAGTCCTTTACTGACCATAAGCCAAAAAGGATCAGAAAATATGATGGCACCCATGTAAACATGGCAAGTTATATTACAGATTCATACATGGCAGGAACAGAATTATGAAGGCATGTAAATGAGCTTGTGCAACTCACTACAGAGCAAAACATGGCATAGAAAGGCATCCAACAGTAAGAAGGCATGTTTATGAAGCTAAGCATGGCAATAGCAAGGTCATAGGGTGCATGGAACACTAGGAAAACACATGGCAACAACTGAGCTTAATGTTAACAGGCTGACAACAACATTATGAAGCAACTTTAGAGCAAGATTAAAACAAGCTACAGCAAGCCATAAATGCAACCAGGGGCATGGATGGAAAGAGCATGACATTTAGAACAAAACATGTTTAGTGTCCATCTCCAGATTATGCATAGAATGACTAGTAGCAACATGTTTACATGGCATCACGAAATAACAAATTCAGTCTAGCAAAACAGCAACAGCGTGTACACTACTTAACAAGCTTGATTCACTCCCCACAAGTCATTGCATGACAAGATAAGCATAGCATCATCAAGAATACATGTTTGTGAAACAAAACAAGGCAAGAACAAGTTCATAGCATGCAAGGATCAACTACAACAACCTTGGCAAAATTGAATAACATGTAAACAATCTGCCAGGAAACATTTTGAAGCAAAAGTAGAGCATGAAAATGACATGCTAGACTACTCCATCATTGAAAAAAAGGGCATGAATGGATAGAGGACAACCATATGTTCAAAACATCCTTACTGAAGTATCTCAAAATATGCATGGATCTCTCTGTAGCATCAAGTTTACATGGCATCAAAATAATAGCAGAACAGGGACTAAAATCAGCAACATCACGATGCCTAGTTTGCATGCTTGTGCTAGTCACCACATTAATCACAAAAATACATGCTAAGCACCTCTGTAAAGAAGACATAGCATAGATCAAGACACATGTAGACATCAACCTCATAGGATGCACACATCAATCATGGCAAAAATGACAAAAGAGCTCGTTCTGTTAACAGACAGCAGATAACATTATGAAGCGCTCTTGCAACGATGATTCAGGCATCAAGATGACCTCAAATGAATATGATGCAATGGAATGAAATGATATACTCGTTGAGACGAACAATTTGACATATTATACGCACGAAATGGAGCTACGGATGCAGAGATACAATGCGATGAACATGGCATGATAATATGCAAATCTTTCGGGACTTAGAGGAATCGGGGAAGGGGAAAGTCAACCTCGTTTTGGATCTGGATCTGGGGCTGAGGGCACGGACTTCGAGGCGGCCGGAGCATCGCCGGAGTTGGCGAGGAAGGGCGGATCCGGCCGGGAGGAACTCGCTGGAGCTCGGGGAGGAGGCCTCCTGGCGAGGGGGTGCCGGAGCAAGGCGGCGGGGGCATGCCGGCGGACGGGGACGCGGCGCGGCGAGGCGGCCGAAGGCCAGCGAGGCCGGGACGGCATCGCGCCGGCGAGGCGAGGTCGCCGGAGCACGGCGGCTCGGCGAAGGAGGCCTGGGTCGGCGCGGCACGAGCCCTCCTGGCTCGGGCGCGGGAGGAGACGGCGGGGCCCGCGGGGAGGCGATTGGGGGCGGCGGCCGGCCGGGGCGACGACCAACTGCAGCGGAGATCCGCGGTGGCGGGGACGCGGCAGGCCGGGCGGAGAGCAAGCGGCGGCGCGAGGCGCGGAGGCGAGCGGGCGGCGGAGCGGGCTGCGGGGGCCGGCGGCGGGCCTCCGGTGCGCGTGGTGGCCGGGGCCACGTGGCGGCCTCCGGTTGACTGCGGGTGGCGGTGCGGACACGTCCGGCCGGGGCGGATGCGTCCGGCGGCGGAGAGGAAAAAACTAGGGTTAGGGTAGGATTAGACCGCGAATTTCGGGGGAGGGGCTATTTATAGATTTCTGGGAGCTAGGAGAGTCCAAATGAGGAGCGGTTTTCGGCCACGCGATCGTGATCGAACGACCGAGAGCATGGAGGGGAGTTATATGGGTTTTGGGCCACTTTGGAAGGGGTGTTGGGCTGCAAAGAGAAAGGGGGGTTTCGGGCTACGCGGTTAACCGTTGGAGTACCAAACGACCTCCGAATGGCACGAAACTTGACAGGCAGTCTACCGGTGGTGTACCAAGGCTACTTGGCAAGCCTTGGGCCATTCCGAGAAAGTTTAACACCCACTGACAACAGGAGACAAAAGGGGAACGCCAGAGGACATAGGAGTGCCGGATTGCGAAACGGACAACGGGGAAAATGCTCGGATGCATGAGACGAACACGTATGCAAAATGAAATGCACATGATGACATGGCAAAATGCAACACGCAAGCAAATGACATGGCAACGACGGCGAATAACTGGAAGACACCTAGCGCATCGGATCCGGGGCGTTACAACTGTGCCCATCACTACAAAAAAAGACACATCCGTGACATTTTGGGCCGAACGAATTTTTTTGTCATACATATGACACTTCTATGACGATAATTGTGACAAAACCCGGTATCATCATAGATGTGGTGGGCTCCTACTTCTATGACAAAAAATCATGACAGAAAATGGGCTTTTCGTCCTGGGCGAACCGGAGACGCAGCTGCATGACATTCTTTGGGCCGTCCATGACGAAAAAAACCGTGGTAGAAGCGAGGGGGAGGAAAATTTCGGGGAGTTGCCGGTTACGGTGGGAGAGCGATGCGCGTTTCTCTCGTACAGGTACGCGCACTAGTAGAAAAGGGGGCATTGGTCCAGGCTGGGTCAGCCCATTAGTCCCGGTTCAATCCAGAACCGGGACCAATGGGGGCATTGGACCCGGTTCGTGAGCCCCGAGGGCCGGCCGGGCCACATGGGCCATTGGTCCCGGTTCATCTGGACCTTTTGGTCCCGATTGGTGGGACGAACCGGGACCAATGTGCCTTGCTCCTGGCCCACCACCATTGGTCCCGGTTGGAGGCATGAACCGGGACCAAAGGACGCCCATTAGTCCCGGTTCATACCACCAACCGGGACTAAAGTGTTGGTCCTCGTTGCGGCCAGAGTTTAGTCCCACCTCGCCAACCGAAGGGGGCTCACACCGGTTTATAAGCCCCTCCCTCTCTGCCTTGTTGAGCTCCTCTCAAAATGAAAATAGATGCTCTTATACAGGAAATTTGACCTAAATTCATACTGAATTTCTCTGAAGTTAGTAGAAATTTATTATGAATTTAGATTGAATTTTCTCTATAAGCGCATCTATGCTCATTTCTAAGTAGTTTTTTATATAGTTTTTTTTCCTTTTCTGCTATTTTTTTATTTCTGAGTTGTAATAAGTCATTAAAAATAAAAAAGATTTTAGTAAAGTTAATCACAACTATTTTTTATTCTATTTATTTCTGGGTAGTTTTTTATATAGTTTTTTTCTTTCTGCTATATTTATTTTTTCTATTTATTTCTGTGTGGTAATAAGTCATTAAAAATAAAAAAGAGGCGCAATGCTAGTTAATTTGCTTCAAGCCTTTCAGAATAGTGTAAAGTGCACTGCACATAACTCCGTGCAGTCTACCCTATTCCTCAAGGCTTGAAGTGAACCAACGTGCAGGTGAGCATTGAGCCTCTTCTTCATCATCTCTGCACTCAGGGGTTATAAACACCTGCGAGTGCCTCTCGCTTGGCGAGGTGGGACTAAAAAAACAGTTGCAGAAAGAATCAACTAAAAAACAGCTGCAGAAAATAAATAAGTAATTAGACGGGTCCATTGGTACCGGTTGGTGGCTCCAAATAGGACCAATGCCCCTCTTTAGTCCCAGCACAAAATGCTTTAATGTCTTATGGTTCGGCCCTCGTGATACCATGCCAACTTTCAACTTTCAACTTTTTCAGAGTTCATTTGAAATGCTTTAATGCAGAAAACAAAAGAAAATAAATAATGCAGAAAACAAAACAAAAAAACTGGAAAAAATTAAAATAAATAAAGCAAAAAGAAAACAAAAAAAGTGTATTCAAATTTGAAAACTAATGGCACTAACAGAAAGTTTATATTTTTTCTAAAACTAAAAGCAACAAGAATTAAAAAATAAAGCAAAAAAACAAAAGAAAATAAATAATGCAGAAAACAAAACAAAAAATCTAGGGAAAAAATAAAAATAGCAACAATAAGTATTTTGTTGTAAGTAGAAACAAAATAAAATAAATAAAGCACGAAACAAAACAAAAAAACAAAAAAGTGTTTTCAAATTTGAGAACTAATGGCACTAACAGAAAGTTTAAAATTGTTCTAAAACTAAAAGCAAAAAAGAATTTAAAAATAAAGCAAAAAAACAAAATAAAATAAATAATGCAGAAAACAAAACAAAAAATGTGGGAAAAAATAAAAATAGCAATAATAAGTAAAAAAAAGTGCCTCCTACTGGGCCCCCACGGCCTGAATACGACTAGAAACCCACCATGGGCCAGGATTCAGGCCCGCAGGTGGCCCAGTAGGACCATCAGGCAAAGCAGTAGTAAGTAGGCCCGTAAGCCTGCAGTGGAGAGGAGCTCGAGAGGGGAGCGGCAGTGGGGCTTATAAACCACTGCGCGCCCCTCTCAGCTAGCGAGGTGGGACTAAACTTTCGTGCCGCACCGTGCCAGCACACGACCATTGGTCCCGGTTCGTGGCACCAACCGGGACCAATGCCCACCCTTTAGTCCCGGTTGGTGGCACCAACCGGGACCAAAGCCCTCTGCTTCCCGCCCTTTGGGCTGCTGAAAAGAGGCCTTTGGTCCCGGTTGGTGCTACCAACCGGGACTAAAGGATGCATTGGTCCCGGTTGGAGCCACCAACCGGGACCAAAGACTTTGCTATATAAGGAAAATTTCAGAACCGCATCCCCACTTCGATCTCTCCTCCTCCTCGATCTCCCGACGCCGTGCGCCGTCGCCTGTCGCCACCTCGTCGTCGCCGCCCCACCCCGACGCCGTCGTCGCCCCGCCCCGCCCTGCCGCCATCGCCGCCCCGCCCCGGCCCGACGCCGTCGCCGCCCCGCCCCGCCGCCCCGACGTCGCCGCCCCGGCAGCCCCGCCCCGCCCCGACGCCGTCGCCGCCCCACGCCGCACCTCGCCGTCGCCGTCGCCGTCGACCTCGCCGTGAGCATCTTTTTATGATTTTTGTTAGATTTTTTTTAGATTTTTTTGTAGTTTATAGATTTTTTTGTTAGATTAGATGTGTAGTAATTGAGATATGTAGTTCGTAGTATGTCAATTTAGATTGTAATTAATTTGTTCATATTGTGTTAGATTTTTTTCTGTTAATAGATTTTTTTCTATTAATTTGTTCGTAGTATGTTTGGTGATATTATTGTTAATAGATTTTTTTGGTGATATGTAAGTACTATAATTGAACTAGCTAGTTAGAAAAATATAATTACTATTTTATTTAGATTTTTTTGGTAATATAATTAGTTAGAAAAATATTAGTTAGTTAGAAAAATACTAGTTTATTTTTAGTAAGTACTATATAGTAAGTGCTACTTTGTTTTGAGTAAGTACTACTTTATTTATTTATAGTAAGTGCTTAGTATAGTTGAACTAGATAGTTGATTTAATTAATAAAACTACTTTATTTAACTATATATAGAAGTAGTGTGTAGTAAGTGCTACTTTATTTATTTATAGTAAGTGCTACTTTATTTATTTATAGTAAGTGCTTAGTGTAGTTGAACTAGATACTTGATTTAATTAATAAAACTACTTTATTTAACTATATATAGAAGTACGTAGTTCTCGCATCGACGTTGGCGATGCCTATCCCGCATCCTCGTCATCGTCGACTCGGCGGTGGAGGCCTTGATCAGGGCCATGTTCGGGACTGGGCTCCGCCGGGCTGGTATTGGGAGGTGCTACCTTCTGGGGGATGTAGGTTGGTGAGGAGGCAACCCGTTGTTGACCCGATCCTTGTTTGGTGGCGGTCGCGTGGGCCAGTGACGGTGCCGAGGCTTCCGGACACCGCGGAGGTGGTACGTCACCGTGTCAGCGAGGAGGACGAGCACGTCCGTCGCTACATGGTTGCGTTGGAGGGCAGGTTCGACAATACCTGGCAGGTTCTTCAGGGATCTCACTGGAGCTATGATCCTGTGATCGTTCCTTATCTTTGGGTGTCCACCGCCCGCGACGATACCCGTCGGGCGCTACGGTTCTAGCTGTATTAATTAGCGATGTTATATGTATGATAGTATTCGAGGAGTATTCGACGATGTACGGACACAAGAGATGATGTACTTTTGGTTATAATTGAATGCATGCTAATTTGAATACTACTTTATTTTACGATTTGGTTTTGCTTATTGAATGCTCATATTGGAAAAGTACTCCTACTTTGAATGCTAAAATTGAAGAGCACTCCATGCAGAAATCTAGGAGCCCCCTCCATCATCCACGTCGTCGTGGGGTAGCTTCTCCTTCATTCCCGTGTGCTAAACAATTTGTTGTAATAATGCACTCGGGAATGAAAGGAGGAGCTACATACCATCACCGATAGTCAACCCGTGATTAATAATAATGATCTAATTTAGGTTTTTAGTACATATATTTAATATTTGAATTATGAACTTAGGCCGGAAATGTCGTACTCGGACGATGAAAACCGCCCGGGGGAGTGCGACTGGTGCCACGACGACCGAGGTATGTGCGACAGGTTCATTGAGCTGGACGAAGATCGGCGCTTCAGCATTAAGCTCGAGGAGACCTTCGATGTTCATACGGTACGCAACGACGACAATAGTTTTTTTCGTAATTAAGCACGACTCAAACTATTTTAACGTGTATTTTTCATCTTTTCCAATTCGACTAGCTTATCCCATGCTTTGCAAGACGCTATGTCTTGGAGAGGATGGGTTTTGAAGACCATGAAAGTATGGAAACCAAAAAAATTATCCTAAGTACCCATCATGGTGTGGATTTTCAAGTAAAGCTATACAATGCTCAGAGTGTAACCAATTTTGGTTGCAAAAACTGGGAAGCACTTTGCAAGATGTATGGTTTTGATGAGGGTATGCTTGTCACCATGGATCTTGGTGATCCTACAATCGCGCAAGAGAGACCTTCGATTTTCGTCCTTGTGGATACACCTCCAATTCTTCCCCCATGTGAGCTTAACATAGTTATTAAGTAATTTATATTGTTTATTTCAAAATAGTTGACAACTTATTTCCATTGACAGCTTATTTTCATTCTTCAAAGAATGTGCAGAAGATGGTAGACAGAACCTACTACACTGAAGGCTCCGAACTAACTTATCAGGAGAAAAATCATCTGGTCGCATTTTGTACTGATCTTGAGAATTACAATATCTACAATCAAACTCCTCAACATTATGGTCAATACGTGCCACTAGTGCACGTGTTGAACTACGGTAACTACCATGGAGATACCCTGGTAAGATTTTTTACTATTACGACATCCGTACATCTTTTTGCACACTTCTAAAACTAGTACATCATTGCTAACAACGAAGTTATTACTATGTTTTTCAACAGATAATCCCGAATGATTGTGTGCCTCATCTGATGTATACACACGGTAGCCTTCATGTTTTGAACATACAACCAGGTCTTCCTACGAATCTGAACTGTCCATACCGGGTTTCTAAAAGAAGTGGAGACATGACAATCAAAGAATGGAAAAAATGTATGGACAGTCGTAAGGAGCTTCTTGGAAGCAACAATCAGCGAAGGGCAAAAATTGGAGACAGGATGATCGCCATTCTTCATAATGGAGAGTCAGGGTCTATATTGTTTTATGCTATTTTACCTTAAGGGTGTTTAGGTCATGTCCTACCTGATACTGATGATCATGTGCTAAGAACAATTATGTAGGGTTGGGTTCGATGACTATGAGGATGATGATCGTATGACTTATTATTAATAACGAGTAGAAGTTGTATGATGATGCATGATTAGTAGGACTTGTTATTATATATGATGATGTATGATGCGAGCATGCATGAGTTATTATATCAGCGGGTGAAATGAACATATATAGCAGCAACGTTGGTAAACCAAGGACGAAGATATAAGAGAGGACACTTCTCTCTATTAGCTAGCTAATAACAACCTAAAAATAACCCCCAAAACCCCTAAAGCAGCCACTTTTCTAAAAAAACATGGACTTTTGGTCCCGGTTGGTGCCACCAACCGGGACCAAAGGCCCCCTGACTGGGCTCGGCACACAGGGCCACGTGGAGGCACATTGGTCCCGGTTCGTGTTTGAACCGGGACTAATGGGTGGAGGTATTAGTAACGGCTCATTAGTCCCGGTTCATGAACCGGGACTAAAGGCCCTTACGAACCAGGACTATTAGGTGTTTTTCTACTAGTGGCGCGTGTGTGCGAGGCGTTGGCTCTAACTGAACCCGAGTGATGCATTGAGCGATTGCACTGCAGGCTACGCGTTACTGAACCCGAGCGATCAATCGATGGCTGTTAACTGAACCCGATGGAGCGATTCCTTCGCTACTGCTGCTAACTGAAGCCGATCGATGCTGCCTCTGGGATGAACAGTGAGCGTTGCGGGGGGGTTTGGATGAACAGTGAGCGGTGGCATTGCCTCTGGATGAACAGGAACCCATGGTGTGGAGGGCTGGAAGAACAGTAGACGGTGGAGGGGTGGCCGTGGGGGGGGGGGTTGAACAGGACCCCGTGGTGTGGAGGGCTGGATGAATAGTAGACGGTGGAGGGGTGCCCGTGGAGAGATGGTTGAACAGTAGCCGGTGGAGTAGCGCGCGGTGGAGGCTGGATGAACATGAGCCCGTGGAGGCTGGAGGAGGTCGATGGTAGCCCGTGGAGGCTAGAGGAGGTCGTCGGTGGAGATGAACAGTATCCCGTGGAGTCCCGTTTTGCGGTACGCCATACCCCTCCCCCCGTTTCGATCGTAGCGCTCCAACACAAGTCCATTTCGTCCGTTTTGCGGTACGCCACACCCCTCCCGATGAACAGGACCCCCGTTTCGACTGTAACGCTCCAACACAAGTCTGTTTCGTCCGTTTTGCGGTATGCCCCACCCCTCCCGATCAACAGGACCCCCGTTTCGACCGTAGGAGGTTTGTTTCCTCCGTTTTGCTGTACGCCACACCCCTCCCGATCAACGGGACCCCCGTTTCGACAGTAGGAGGTCCGTTTCCCCCGTTGTGCGGTACACCAGGCCTCATTCCATCGCCTGTTCCGTCCAAGCCGGTTGGCTCCCACGCGTTCCGTTGCCTCCCGATGAACACGACGCATTCTGTTGCATCCCCATGAACACGCATTCCGTTGCCTCCCGATGAACATGACGCATTCCGTTGCCTCCCCATGAACATGACGCATTCCGTTGCCTCCCCATGAACATGAGCCCTCGCCGTACGTATGCGCGACTAGGCATTCGAGACCCCGCCCGTATGTACACATACGTGGCCGTATTTTCTTTCTTGCACCCTGGCCGCTGTACGTACGTGTACATGCTACGTGTGCGCCTCTACTATGACACGTGCGCGCCTCTACAACGACCAGTATGTACGTACACGTTCGCGACCAGAATGACAACGCTACGTACGCTTCGACCAGGTGGGTCCCGACTGCACGCACTTCCTTGCGTGCGAAAATATAGCTGGTGGGTCCCAGCAGCCAGAGGGGCAAATTGTTTTTTTTGCCCGGACACACTTCCTTGCGTGCGAAGGTGTAGCTGGTGGGTCCCAGCAGTCAGGGGGGAAACATTTTTTTGGCGAAATACGGTGGCCCGTCTGGTGGGTCCCCGCTGTCAGGTGGAGGAATAATTCTTTTCCGTGTAATAAGGAGGCACTTCCTTGCTGCGGCCGTGGACCCAGCTGTCAGCCTCTCCACATACAGTCCACGTCCGATGGAAATCGTTCCTTGACCACGTTGACCACGCCGCGCCGAGAGCACCAGGGCGGTGGTCGACGGTGAGGCCTAGGAAGGGGACGACGGGGAGCCGAGGAAGACGCGGCAGTGGAAGCCCGCGCCAAGAGGAGTACGAGGGTTCACTGGTTCGGCTGCGGTGTGAGGCTGCTGTCGCCGCAGGGCCTGGCCAGCGGTGGGAATAGTAGGGGGCGGTGAAGCCTCTACGGCAGCACATCCAGCCACGGGAGGCAGGAGCATGCGACACGGCCGTCGTTGCTTTGGGCGGCTGGAGCAAGAAGACCAGAGGTTGAAGAAGCACTACGGCCGTTGGATGGACATCGTACGGTCACTGGAGTTAGAATCGTTTATATTGACTAATTTGACAAAGCCCTCCGTCCCCGTCAACTTAGTAGGCCCACAAGTCAGCCTCCCACCAAGGTGGGTCCCAGCTAGCTGGGGGGGGTATTCATTTTTTTGTGCGTAATAAGGAGGCACTTCCGGTGGGTCCGAGCTGACAGCAGGGGGAACATTTTTTCGCGAAATACGGTGGCCCGTCGGGTGGGTCCCAACAGTCAGGGGCACACGTTTTTTTCACGAAGTACTGGTGGCCCGTCCGGTGGGTCCTTGCTGTCAGGTGGAGGAATAATTATTTTCCGCGTAATAAGGAGGCACTTCCTTGCAGCTGTCGTGGACCCAGCTGTCAGCCTCTCCACGTACAGTATTCTTCCGATGGAATTCGGTCGTTGACCACATTGACCACGCCGCGCCGAGAGCACCACGGCGGTGGACGACGGCGAGGCCTAGGAAGGGTCGACGCGGAGCCGGGGAAGACGCGGCAGTGGATGCCCACGCGGAGAGGAGTACGAGGGTTCACTGGTTCGGCTGCGCTGCTGTCGCCGCAGAATAACAGGGGGTGTGGGTGAGTGGAGTGGAGGGATGGCTTGGCCAGCGGTGGGAGTAGTATGGGGGCGGTGAGGCCTCCCGGCAGCACAGCCGGCCACGGGAGGCAGGAGCAGGCGGCACGACCGGCGCTGCTTTGGGCGGATAGAGCAAGAAGACCAGAGGTTGAAGAAGCACTACGGCCGTTGGATGGACATCGTACGGTCAGTCGAGCTAGAATCGTGCATATTGACTAAGTTGACAAAGCCCTTCGTCCCCGTCAACTTAGTTGGCTCACTATACTGGGTCCCAGCTAGCAGGGGGAGTATTCTTTTTTTGGGCGTAATAAGGTGGCACTTCCTTGCGTGCAAAGATATAGCTGGTGGGTCCGAGCTGTCAGCGGCGGTAACGTTTTTTTCGTGAAATAAAGAGGCTCTTTCGGTGGGTCCCAGATGTCAGGTGGAGGAATCATTATTTTGCGCGTAATAAGGAGGCATTTCCTTGCGTGCAGCCGTGGACCCAGCTGTCAGCCTCTCCATGTACAGTCCACTTCCGATGGATGTCGTTCATTGACCACGTTGACCAGGACGCGCCGAGAGCACCAGGGCAGTGGACAACGGCGAGGCCTAGGAAGGGAACGACACAGAGCCAGGGAATACTCGACAGTTATTTCCCACGCGGAGGAGTACGAGGGTTTACTGGTTCGTCTGCCGTCGTCGGATAATAACAGCATGTGTGGGACTGAGGGTGAGTAGAGGGATAGCTAGGCCAGCGATGGGAGTACGGTGGGGCGGTGAGGCCTGCGCGGCAGCACAGCCGGCCGCGGGGAGGAGGTAGCAGGCAGTCCCGCCGATGCTTGTTTGAGCGGCTGGAGCAGGAAGAGCAGAGATTGAAGAAGCACGACGGCCGTTGGATGGACATCCAACAGTATACAGGCCATCTGTGGAAAGCCTCAAATCTGCGGAAAACAGCATACAACCCATCTTACATTATTTCAAATAGTTTACAGCCCATTTGCTAATTCTTATGGTTTTTTTGGAGCCCATATTCTTTTTGTTAGCATTACAACCCATATTGTGGCCACGGTTAAAAAATTATACGAAATTTTGCATATGTAGGTGCGGTCTGAACTGTTTTTAATCCCGAAATTTCGAGTCACATTCAGAATGATTTAAAAAATAAATGTATATCAATATAAAATCCAATAAATTGTCCATGCATAAAAATCAATGCAATTTAAAATCTCGTAATGAAAAAAAGATATTTGAAACTAATTGCCAGTTTGATGTGTTTTAAAAATGTACAGCCCATTTCTCATTACTGATAGGCCATTTTCTCGGCCAACCGAATAAAACTCTCCTCGTCTAGCCCAACAGGCCTGATAAAGTGACTTACTTGACAAATCACAAAAAAACTGGGCTAGCCATTTTCAAAAAGAAAATAAAATTACTGGGCTGGTCTGTGGTAAACATAAAAGAAAAGGCTGTCTAGACAGGCCAGAGTGTCCCGCGCAGCCCAGTTGACACCCTGCTTCCGTCTCAAAAACATATTAGATAAATGCCACTCCAATTATGGCGATTCACAAAAATGCCACTGCAATTTCCAAACTTTGAAAAATGCCACTGCAATTTTTGCAAACTTTGAAAAACGCCACTGCAGTTTGCAAACTTTGAAAAACGCCACTCCAGACTTCAAAAAATGCCACTAGAAATGGCATTTTTCAAAGTTTGGAAATTGCAGTGGCATTTCTCGGAGGCATTTATCAAATTAACCCAAAACAAAAATAACTGGGCGAGCTGCTGGGTCCCTGGTGTCAGCCGCTCGTTGTGCAATTCTCTCATTTATTGACTACGTTGACAATGGCATGGGACCCAGATGTCAAAAATCCACTAGGAGGAGCCATTTTTTTATTGGCTTGAAATAAGGAGGCACTTGCTTGCGTACTGCCATGACCTTGGCGGGTCCCTACTGTCATCCTCTCCACGTACAAGCATCTCCTGATTGTGTACGTGTCAACTTGCTAGGCCCACAAGTCCTCTAAACCCGTGGAGGACAAATATAACCCATTTAAAAAAATAACAACCCATTCCATACGTTCAAATGGAAAGTTCAACATTTAGAGCAAAGTAACAGGTCTGATCCACATATAGAGTACTGAACTTCCACGTTTACAACCATCATAGCCAAGTTAACTATCTACTCCCACTAGACAAGTACTAACTTACTCTTAGCTAACTAGACGATGCCGGCGGTACACGCTAAACGCTAGCACCGGCGTCCTACGCCTCGCCTCGGACTTGCCAGAGGTGCGATAGGGCGCGTTGCTCGCGCGCGTTGGCCCTTTCCATGCCGGCGTGGTCCACCGAAGCTTCGGCTTCCAAGCGGGAAACCCACTTGACGAGCTGGTAGTAAAAATCAGCGTCGTGAATGTGTGCGTGCCCGACAGCCTCCAGGGCTATTTTCCGGGCGCCGGCCTCCACGTAGTTAGCCCAGTTGCAGGTGCTCTGCTCATAACTCAGAGCGTCGGTGCGCTGCTGCTCCATGTCCCGCTGGTGGTGCAAATCGGTGTTACGCTGCTCCTCCACCAGGCGGTCGCACTCCAACAACTCCTGATCCTCCGCCATGCGGTCGCACTCCAACAACTCCTTGATCTGCGCATTGCCATCTAAAGACAGATAGGATGCCTCCTCCCTCCGTCTGCCTTTTCGGTGAAAAACCGAACACTAGTTCCGGTGGTGACCGCCTCCGGCGTCGCCTACCGCAGACGGGCGGGGGCATGACGGACGTGGCGAGCGACGTCGGGCTGGTGGGGGCTTATGAGGATGTGGCGAGTTGGTCACGGTGGCACTGGAGAATGCCGGGAAACAGTACTTATAGGGGGAAGGTTGCGCGACGGTCATCAGAATTCAATGCATAATGGCTTAGCGCGCCAGCTTGCCGTGGAAAACTAGGGAAACTAAAATTATGACTGTGCCATCCCGTCCCGTCTGGGTCACACGCCGGCATGGCGGTCAAACAAGTGCACTCGAATCATCTCCCTCATTGTCAATAATGATTTCACGGATTTAAAAAGCCCGCAACAATTAATGTGTATCTTTTTTCGCATCAGTTAGCTGCCTTAATTACGGCCGGCTGCATGCAGGCACTCCGAATCGCTCGCAGGCAGTACGCGAAGCAGCATGCAACGAGTCGCAACCGAGGGCATGCATGCAGCCACTTAAATCGCTGGAATTAATTAGGCTTAAACTTCTGCATGCCGTTAATTATTGCCATGCCTTGGTCTTGCTGCTCTGCTCACGGAACTAATAAACCCGGACGGAGGGAGTACCTTGGTTGGTGAGAGGTTTGAATTAAGCCCTGCAAACCGGAAAGGAGGTTCTAGTACGTGCGTGATCCGCTATTTATTCGTGTAGGATCGAGTAGGTCGTTTCTTGAATTGAGCCCTGCAAATCGGAAAGGAGGTAGTACGTGTGTGATACGCTATTTATCCGTGTAGGATCGATAGTGTAGCTTGTCAGTTTCTTCAGAGGTAGGCATTTTTATCCGTGTAGGATCGATAGTGTAGCTTGTCAGTTTGTTCAGAGGTAGGCATTTTTAGTCAAAAAACTGCCACTTCGCATCTTGCGTCGCAAATAAAACTGCCAGGTGCGCATTTGTAGGCTAGCTAGTGATCAATCAGTAACTTGTAAACACTGAGCAAACAAAAATAAGTAACTGTTAATGCATCTCAATGATTCACAGATCATATACAAATATGTAGCTCCAAAAGCACAGAGCAACCACTTCGGATCTTGCGTCGCAACTAAAACTAACTAGTACGATTCCCATACATAAGATCAGCATGTTAATGCATCTCAATGATTCACAGATCATATATAAATATGTAGCTCCAAAAGCAAAGATCTAGAAAAAACATATGTTCTTCCTACTAATATGGATGCTTCTCTTGGCCAACATTCAGTACAGACTAAAAGACAAATTTGTTTGTGAAGTCTACAATTCCTCTTGCAAACGTAAGTGGTTTCACCAACAGTTGGAACCATGAGAATGAACCACATATGATGGAGGAACATCCACTGCAATATGATTTGGTCTTCTCTCGATCACACCGCGAGACTATTTTCGGAATACAAACTTTAACTTAGGGAAAATGATACCCATTGTATAATTAGACCAAAGCAATGAAGCACCAACTGTTGGCCAGTAAATAGTACAGTACTACTTTTCTGCAGTCCATGAAGTGACTATCCAATCTTTGTGTCTATTTTCAAATGGCACTGCATCCAGTGACTATACTATTCTCTTGTGCAGTTCAACCAAAATTGTGGACACTTTGTTTGTTTGCCAAATAGCAACGGGCAGACATCTCTGTCTGCAAAAATATCAAGCAGCTAGTAAACATATACCACACCATGTTCGCAGTGATGGAAGAGGTGAAATCGATACAACCGAAATTGAGCATCCAATCATTGAATCCTGTCCTGCACCTCCAATGTAGGTCCACCCTGCCAATAAATTCACATGCAAACCACTAGTATTACTATCTAATGACAGTACAAAAAGAGTAGCAAGATAGTAGCAAACCATGTACCTTCGTAATGAACAGCTCATAGTGCCACCAATTGGATATAAAGGTTTGAAAAAAAAACATGCTCCTAATGTTGAACCAGTTGGACTTTTTGTGCAGCTCCACTAAAATCGAGCATCTCTGTTTGCATAGATATTAAAAGTGTGATTACTATAAAAGTGGCACTAGTTGAAGCATAGACTCAAAAATATAAGCATTCCAATTTCTTAATGGGAAAAGGTAGCAAGACTGTTTCTAACCACCTATTTGAAGGAATAAATAAAGCAACAGCGGCTGATGTCAGGAAGGCATGCATAGTTTTTTTTCTGAAAAACTGAGCCATTCCTGACCTTTCCTCTTCTTTTAAGCAAACTTTGTGCAGTTCTACTAAAATAAAATGCCGTCACCGCCTTGACAATTTAGTTACACTATACAAAAGGAAATGACTTAACATTACATCATGATGTCGGGTATGTAGTAGACAAGCATTAGAGACAAACATGCAGACCTCCTCCGATAACATAATGAACATTAATTTTAACAAAGGTGTGACTACCGGGATAATTTGATTGAACTCTACACCCTCTGTTTCTTAATATAAGACGTTTTCGCAGTTCAACTTAAAGTACCCAAACGTCTAGTATTTAGAAAAACAGGTAGTAGTTTTCTTGAGCACATATCTGGGAAAGCTTGCCACACTTTATTTATGTCCATACGCTAATGCAACACCATTCGAATACTACAAATATACACTAATCTAGTGGCTAGTGCAATAGTAGAGTAGTTAGTTTATTACAGGGTACAGTACAATGGTTTTACTGAACAGATTTCAATAAACTCTAGCACTGGAAGGTTTCTATAAGAATTAACAATACAAAATGTAAAGGTAACAAGTTTCAACATTAGTATACTAGCTGCACATGAGCATTAAACCAAATACAAAAGTTTGAAGGTAACTAGCATTATTAACTAATGACAGTATAAAAAAATTACAAACCATGTACCTCCAAGGAAAATATCATTTCAAACTCGGGGGGACCTTAAAAATTGCTATCCCAATCTTGATAATCGATCAAACATAAAAACTTGATCTTTCCTCTTGATAATCAAGAGAACAGCTGGAGGAGGAGGTGCCCACTCTTGACCTTTCCTCTTGTCTTCATAATTGTCTGTGCAGTTGAACAAAAATAAAATGACATCAGCGCCTTGACATTTTGGTGACACTGTACAAAAAAGTTAACTTGTCTCATGAAAGTGAGGTATGTAATCTATAAGCATTAACAGTGCAAAAATCTAAAGGTTATAAAATTGCTTGACTTGACTGTTGGCGTTATACTAACATCAAAAAAGTGGCAATAAGAGCATGGGAGGCCATTCGGACAGTGGGCGCACCAGTACGATGTACCTCCACGGACGCAAAGTGGTGAGGGAGGTATGGTTGCCCAGAGCAACAAATATCCAGGCAGCATATGTGGATTACGTCCCATTTTTGTTCTCTTTAGCCACCTTTTTCCTATGTGAGGATAACAAACTGATCGACCTGGTCATTCTCTATTGCGTTGTCATGCCTTTCTACCCTTCTTCAACCAAGAGACACGAGATTCGTTCCTTAGCTACTGATTTTCCCCTTTTCAACCTAGATGCGGGTTCGATGCCTACTCTCTTGGATAGTACAGTCTCCCTTCCTTTCCTTATTCAACCCAGACATGCATTAGTCTGCATGAAGTAGGGTTTCCTTTAATAGTGCAAATTATGGTTTTCGTCTGCGTGGCCAGCAGAGCAGAGGATAGCAAATTGGGAAGATGGTGGAGTGGAAAAAGATCCACATGCAATGACGTGCCAGATGGGGCAATAGAACAAGGGTATGGTTCGAAAAGAGGTAGCATACATGAGGGTCGGCGGGAAGTGGCTTTGCTCGTGGTCGTCGTCCTCCGCACACACTACGGCAGCGATCCCACGCGGGCGCTAGGTCTGAGAGGACGGCCTTGTTGTCAGTGCGTGACCTCGCTCGCCGGCGACGAGTGCGTCAATGCTGCACGTCCTTTTCTTCCCCGGCGGATCTGTGACCACTGGTGAGGAGGGAGAGAGGGGCCATCTTTTTTAGATCTGGAGAGAGGGCGGTAGTGTGAGAAGCAAGTGGGCAGCCCTTGGCAAGAAAGCGCTGAAGCTCCAGCCTATATATCTTCTTTATACTACTAGTACTGGAGGTGGAGTAGTGGTGGAGTAGTTTATATTTTCTCTGCGTACAGTACCAGTTAGTCGTGCTTCAAAACTGAACGACGCGCCATTAAAAAAATAAAGGCCGATAATTAATGTGGCACCTCGGGCCAACGCGGCCAGATCGCATTTTGCACGAGAAATTACACACCATGTCTCGTTGACATGTGGTCCCGTTCCACATATGAGTGAGACAACGGCAAGTAGTAGGAGTATTTCCGAACCGACGTGTAGGCCGGGGCGCCCCTTCGTGAACCGTGGCAAACTGGCAACCGTCCACCGACTCTTCGCCTTTCCCTCTCGATTTGGAACTGCTGTCGCATGCTCTTCCTCTCCCTCCTCCATTTTCCTTCAGCCCTTCACCCTTTCTTCTGCCATTGTTCGATCGTCTTCTCCATGGAGGGAACAGGATGGAAACGACCCTGCTATTCTTGCCCCAATCTAAAACATGACATGGTGGAGGAACTCATTGATCGGTGCGACGTCATCACCTCAGCTAGCATGGCAGCTTCGTTCAAGCCCATTCTCGACTCAACTAATAACATCATTACAAGGAACCCAAGAGTCAAGGAGCGGTTTGATCTCCCCTATCTTCTTCGCCGTGACCCTGATGATTGGCACCGTCACGACGGAGGCCTCGCCCTGTGCAAGTTGATGCCGCTTGATAATGATACATATGATGTTAAGATGCCATCGCTTGAGGGCAAGGCTTGGGCAGGCGCAAATGGAGATTGGGTTGTTTACATTGGGTCCAACTGCGAGTGGGAACTTGTGAATGTGTACACTCGTGACCGGGTTCCACTTCCAAAAATCTCAGCAGACTGCCTAGAGGTTGAGCACACTGGTATTGTACGCACGTTCAAATACAATCATGGTGACTGTCTTCTACGGAAGATAGCGATTTCTCGAGTCCCCAACCGCTCTTGGAATTACAACAACTATGAAGTTGTTGCTATATTCGACAAGCTTGTTGCCGTCGTCAGTGGTTTGACTGGATGGATATTGCTCAAAAATCAGTTTTTGTACACGGATGAGTACTATGCTGCAATTCAATGCGAGGGCCTTGTGTTTGCTGCCACCACTCGTGGCACTGTTTTTGCATGGCATCCTCGTTGTTTCGGTACATTTGTCTTTCACTGTAATTATAATTGTTTCATCCACATGCATGCGGGTTAGCAGGGCTGGTCATAGTGGGGAGTAACTTAGACTAGTAACATGCATATGTTACTAGTTTATGTTACTACCTCTATAGTGCATAGTATCTTAGATTAGTATCATAGGTGGTCTCATTTATTGCCATGCATGACACATAGTAGCATCACATTTATTATGTTACGGTATCTACCTTTGTTACTATTGTTGGGGAACGTTGCAGAAAATTAAAAATTTTCCTACGGTTTCACCAAGATCCATCTATGAGTTCATCTAAGCAACGAGTCAAGGGAGAGAGTTTGCATCTACATACCACTTGTAGATCACGAGCGGAAGCTAGCCAAGGGGATGGTGATGATGGAGTCGTACTCGAACGTGATTCGGATCACCGATGTCCAAGTGCTGAACGGACAGCACCTCCGCATTCAACACACGTACGGGACGGGAGACGTCTCCTCCTTCTTGATCCAGCAAGGGGGAAGGAGATGTTGAGGAAGATTGCTCCAACGGCAGCACGACGGCGTGGTGTAGTTGGTGCAGCAGTACTCCGACAGGGCTTCGCCAAGCATATACGGAGGAGGAGAGGTGTTGGGGAGGGGAGGGGCTGCGCCTTGGCTTGTGTTAAGCTCCCATGCGCCTCCCCACTATATATAGGGGTGGAGGGGCTGGTTTCTTGCCCTCCAAGTCCATTGGGGCGTTGGCCAAGGTGGGAGGAAAGAAATCCCATCATTTCCTTCCCCACCGATTGTTATCCCCCCTTTTTAGGGATCTTGATCTTATCCCTTCGGGATATGATCTTATTCCTTCTAAGGGGGGATCTTGGTGCGCCTTGACCAGGGGTGTGGGGCCTTTCCCCCACTACTCATGTTCATGTGGGTCCCCCATGCAGGTGGGCCCCACTCCGGAACCTTCTAGAACCTTCCCGGTACAATACCGAAAAATCCCGAACATTTTCCGGTGGCCAAAATAGGACTTCCCATATATAAATCTTTACCTCCGGACCATTCCGGAACTCCTCGTGACGTCCGGGATCTCATCCGGGACTCCGAACAACATTCGGTAACCACATACAAACTTCCTTTATAACCCTAGCGTCATCGAACCTTAAGTGTGTAGACCCTACAGGTTCGGGAGACATGTAGACATGACCGAGACGTTCTCCGGTCAATAACCAACAGCGGGATCTGGATACCCATGTTGGCTCCCACATGCTTCTCGATGTTGTCATCGAATGAACCACGATGTCGAGGATTCGATCAAACCCTGTATACAATTCCCTTTGTCAATCGGTACGTTACTTGCCCGAGACTCGATCGTCGGTATCCCAATACCTTGTTCAGTCTCGTTACCGGCAAGTCACTTTACTCGTACCGTAATGCATGATCTCGTGGCCAACACTTTGGTCACCTTGAGCTCATATGATGATGCATTACCGAGTGGGCCCAGAGATACCTCTCCGTCATACGGAGTGACAAATCCCAGTCTTGATCCGTGTCAACCCAACAGCTACTTTCGGAGATACCTGTAATGCACCTTTATAGTCACCCAGTTACATTGTGACGTTTGATACACCCAAGGCACTCCTACGGTATCCGGGAGTTACACGATCTCATGGTCTAAGGAAGAGATACTTGACATTGGCAAAGCTCTAGCAAACGAACTAAACGACCTTTGTGCTATGCTTAGGATTGGGTCTTGTCCATCACATCATTCTCCTAATGATGTGATCCCGTTATCAACGACATCCAATGTCCATAGCCAGGAAATCATGACTATCTGTTGATCACAACGAGCTAGTCAACTAGAGGCTCACTAGGGACATATTGAGGTCTATGTATTCACACGTGTATTACGATTTCCGGATAATACAGTTATAGCATGAATAAAAGACAATTATCATGAACAATGAAATATAATAATACTTTTATTATTGCCTCTAGGGCATATTTCCAACAACTATAACCATCTCTCTCTTCCTTAATTGCCTGCCACATAAGCATGTTTGCGAGTCCCAAGTGCATGATACTACTTATGTTACCCCACTATGGCCAGCCTTACTAATTAACCTTCTTCTTGTGTTTCCAAGGTCCTGTGAACATTCCACCATCTATACTTGAAGATTTTTATAACCAAGGGGGAGATGATGATGGTGATGATCACGAGCATGAGGACGAGCAGCGCCCATATACTATTTGGCGCCTGGCAACTAATTCTGATGGATCACCTCTTCTTGTGTGTATACAACCCACTGATGATGTTACTACTAAGGAAGCAGGTGTAGTCTCCCATGGTCGCACTCTCCGGACCTATTCCAACACCCGTTGCATGGTATTCGGGATGGATACTAGTGTGCTAGCGCCAACTCTTTCTCCCTGGTACAGAATTGATAGTCTTGGAGAAAACTCGCTCTTCCTTGGACAAAACCATCCAATGATGGTGAAAGGCGATCCAACTGCTGTTGACACAACATTACTACCATTTATGAGAAGCAACTGTGTCTATACCTTGGACATTTGGGTGGTTCCCTACCTTGGTACTGATATAGTAGGCCGCTTCAGCCTGGATGATCAGTCCTGCGTTGGTCTCCAGATCAACAATGGATGGCCCGTCCCAGAGAATCACTTGTGGTTCAAAGCAAGCGTTTCCAACGCCGAGGAATGGTTGAGTTGAAGTTCATTTCATTGCTTGTTATTTGTTGTGTGGTGAAAACTTTAGTATTTATAATGTATCCTCGTTGTCGATGTGGATTGATGACCTGTTGTATGTAATAAAATGATATGCCTGTGATAAACTTACTAAATTTATGAATGGCTTCCGAGTTGCTTCTATGAGTGAGTGGTGCGACGAGGCAAAAAATATATTTTCCGAATACATAATTGTACGTGCATTGCAACAGGTTATTGGATGGGGCCAATCAACAAAAGTAGTACACTATTTGTACTAGTAGGATGCCCGTGCGTTGCTACGGGCTACAATGCATATAAATATATCAAACAAATGCCTAAGGTCATCTCCAAGGTCGAACCTCATTTCTTCCTCGTACGTCCAAGCATGTTCGGACATCAAAGGTGCACCCACTATGGTCCACAAAATTCAACGGTTTGGACAGTCCAAACTCCCCCAAATTGGGACCATATGTGGGGGAGAAATATGGTTATCCGGATTATCCGTCATGTTATCTCCGGAACATTGGCCCAACAAAAAAAACACCATGGCCCAAACTTCCCTTTTCCTGCCGGACCCTCCCATTCTCTCTCAGTTTCCTGCCCTAGTGGGACAGTCCAAACACCATGGACCTTTGACTAATTGTCAAATCATGTGGCTTTAAAACTTACAAGTGGCATCAAAATTGTGCCATACAAGTTACGTTCTTTTAGAAAACATACAAAAAGAGAAATGAGAAGCTCTAGATTTGGTTGACAGCTACATCAAAAAGTGGCTAACTACTGGTCCTCCGGGAAAGGGGTGGCAATATATCCCTCTATCCATAGCCTGACAAGTTGAGGTGGGCCAACTTTAAAATTTTAATCAAAACACACATAATTAATTATGAATATCTTGAAGTCTTGAACTGACCAATGAGCATTCATCCAGCTTCATAACCATACTGCATGTGTATGTTTTACTAAAGCAATGACCATAATACTACTTTGCCGCTTTTATATAGCATAATACAATGAAATAGTCTACAACATATACAGGTTCCATGCATGATAATTCATAAACTTTTGATCAAAACTCCCTCTGAGTGAATAACATTGTTCAAGCGACCAACCGCTGGATTGAAGACAGGTTGGCCGACAACAAATACCATGTGAGTCCTTTTGGGATTTTAGGCTAGCCCTTGGCTTACCCTTTTACTTCCTCTCTTTAACTTCTATAATAGGAAATATGTTCTACAACCAGATACCAACACAATTTTGTATAATAAAGCTCAAATTTTGTGTCATCTCTTAATAAGCTCAAGACTTTGGAGATAGTGCATAGGTCTTCAGGATTATGTGATGCTTGGGCTTCTTCCAGCTTTAGCTCTAGATGAGCACATTCAGATGAAAGATCAGCAAAAACTATCTCCCTAGCAGATGGAAGGTAGCCATTCAATATCAGCATAAAAAACCTGAGAATAATAGCTTCGGCGTGCTTGGACACATGTTTGTTCTCTCTGGCCAGGAAATATCAAAAGTTGCTACGGGCAAAAGCCGGATGACCGTGCATTGCCATGTAATAATAGAAATATACGCATTTATCAAATTATTATTTTAATTCAGAAATACGTGTTAAGCATGGTGGCATCTGGTTTCATCAAATAGCAACAAATTCAAACTCTCTTCGGCTTCTTTCTTTACTGAAAATGGTTTTCGCCCCGCTTTATATATAAAGCAACAACCACACATTACAGCCATCACCACAACAAATAAGGAAAATAAGAGAATCGAAAATCAACAAGATACAAACACTATGGAACAACAAGAGACGACCTCCGATCATGCCATCGACGCAACCGCGTAAGGGAGCAATTCACCACCGGAGGAAGGCCATGCTCCATCGACTCCCAAGGGCCAACCCTGTTGTCCTACCTTCAGCCTCTGCCTTCGAAGAGGGCACCCCTGCCTTCTCGTCCTAGATCAAAGGACGCCGACCCGTCAGGAGGCAGAATAGCTCACCCCCGAGCACGGATGGACTGGCCAACATGTTGTTCGGGAGAGGACAAGCCCTGGCCACCTCACCTCTCATAGGAACCCATACATCATGCCCGTCACCAGCCAAGACCAAGGAACCCACCGCCATTGCCAAGCAGGTTCACGTTAGAAGAACAGGCAAACCACCACCGCTCCGAGCCCCTGGCCATCCTGGACTCCCAAGGCAGCGTCTTCAAGAAGAAAACGATGTCGACGCGCTGTCGCCGCCCAATCAAGAGATTTTAGGCTTTCGCCCGGGACCATGGGGTGGAAGGCGAGGAGAGGGTCTCGATGTCGCCCACCAGAGGGAGAACGGCGCCGCAAGCGCCGCCAACATCGTGACCGGCACCACCGGTTAAGGGTTTCCCCCGACCCAGAGCTTGCATCGCCATTGCTCTGCCAACCAGCCGAGCAGGACGTCCGGAGGAAGCCCGCAGACCAGCTAACAAAGGAGGACAAGCATGGTGATGCCACCAACTTCAGATCGGATCCAAGCCTGTCGCTGACTCGCCGCCCAGCACGGCCAAGACGGTGCACCGAGCACCGGCACCAAACCCCGTCGATAAGGGGGAGACGCCCTCTCCAGCTGTGGCCGCAAGTCCCAGGGGGGCAGATCGGCTTCTTTCTTTCTCGGCAGTCTTGGTCTCTCCTAAACCATAAAATCGCGTGTCACCAAAGAACATATACCAGCCATTATCAAATAGGATCAATATCACTCAACATCACACGACCATTGCGTGTCACTATTACAAGGCACACAAAACATGACAATTCCTTCTAATGAGCCTCTTGATTTTAGCAATAATATCACAAAAGGAGAGATCCAACTTCTAATTCTTTTCTGAACTGCACCTATTAATACAATGCATATCAAATTTCGCAAGTTATGTACTTTTTCTGATTGCGCCTACAAATATAATGCATATAAATTATGTATGTATAAAAAAGATAGCCTGCAACAATTGGATTTCTAACTGAGCCTACAAATATAATGCATATAAATTTTGTATGTGTAAAAAAGATAGCCTGCAACAATTGGAAAATAACTGAAATCCATTTCACTTGCAATTTAACTCGGTGATGTATACATAGAGATAAATGATCCAAACAAGAGTAACCATAAGATACTTTCATATATACTTTATTATATGCGACCCTACTAAGCGCTGATCAATTATTTTTTGAATTTGAACAATATCAGTAAATTGCATTATGTATCCCAGAACAAGAGTGGACAATTTGCTGTGCAATCTATTTACTATTCAGAGCAAGACTTGTACCCAAAAGAACCAGATCAGATACCAAAAGTATCAACTCATTGGTGTCATTAATTCAAAAAATATGGGCGTGTAATTGTCCACAAAATCACCTAAAAAATTATTACAAGTGGTGCTGAAATCTGTTTTCAAAAATGGTAAGCAAACAATACAAAGATAGTCCTGAAAAATGTTTTGCACATTACAGAAAATAATCATATATGAATTCTATTAGTAAAAGCAACAGAGCATCACGCTCTGAGATCCTAAAATTGGAATGACTAACCATGATATTTTAGTGAGAATTTAAAATACCCCATAGTTTCATACTCTGCTAGCTTGAACTTCAAACAAACATGCTATGCACCAATTGAAAGAACCAGATCACTTAGATCAAAATGTTATCCACATTTCGAAACAACACAACAGCTTAGAAGATCTCCTTTTTAAAAGAAAAAAAGAATCATCCAACACATGTCCTGCAGTGTGCAAGTGTATAACAACTACATGGCAAATATGCAATAATTTAGGAAATAAAGGATCAATTTTAGACCTTTATTTTGTGTAGCGAATATCCAGCTCGCGTGTCCATAAGAAGAAAGCAACAAATATATCTAGGGATTCTATATATCCATGGGGGCGCTCTGAGATCTAAATGGGCCATTAAGCAACATCACAAAAGCTTGCACAAAACTCTACAAACCCTAGTATGTTTTCACTACAATTTATGAGGTAAACTCCTGGAATTGAGGTGTCAAAAGAAAGAAAAATTCTTCCAATTCATTTCCCTAAGAAAAATTCTTCTGACTGATATAAAACCATAGGTTTATGCGACCTGATCTCTGAAATTTGAATACATACTAATTAGATATCATAAAATTATTACAAAAATATTACTACTTACCAATAAAGAATACTCCTCGGTAATGTCATGGTCCACACCCACCAAGCCCAGAGCTCCTAGCAGGCCCGAGCGCGCTACTTCTCTTTGATGTCTGGCGCAACCTTGTCGCCTTCGGCTGTGGGGTTGCCGCTGGCTTGCATCCCCGAGTAAGCTTCCAGCTTGTTTTTCTGCTCCACAATTTTGCATAAAACTGAATAGCTTGGAACCTATGAGCTCAGAAATTGCTTATATGTATCATCAATGAGCCAAATCCACCTTCTGAATCGACATTAGTTATCAAACCTTGAGGTGCAGCCATGATAGGCTCGATAAAAGATTTAGTGTATGAGATAGAGCCTCTGCCAATATTTTAGAAAAGAAAGAGAGGCATGATACACATAGTGCATGAATCTAAACATATATAACCACCTCCCAAAAAAACATATATTAGCACCATGGTCGAACCGTGTTTATAAAAAGAGTCTTATTTTTCTTTAAAATGGGAGTCCTATTTAGCGCATATAGAATTATTGATATCCTTGATAGTCTGAACCATAATAATCTCTTTATGTTTAAGAATATACGGGATTTGCTTTTATATGAACTAAAATGCTATTGAAGGCCCACAAGTTCAAGCAAAGATCAACCGTGATGCATTGCCTTACCCTTTCACAATGCATAGCTCACCATTTAGCGAACACGTCTTCACGCTGGAGTGAGCAGCAAGGTACTGAGGTGAAATACTAACATCTTCCGGAATAATTCAAGAAGTGCATTCTAGAAAATTGCAGTAAGAAGCTCTATGCAATGCACAGACGTTGTGGATGACCTTCTGGATAGAACATAGTGTTTCTGGCGACCTACAATAGTCCAGCAAAGTCTACTACCAAATGATTATATCATATTATGCGAATTACATTACATCATTAAGATTATTAATTAGCAGCGCAACCATGAAAAGATCTCAAATAAAATTACATGTGGTAATTAAAAGAAGCATAGAGAAAACCTCAACCAGCCTCACCGCGCTCTAGCGCTGCCGTCGACGTTGTTCACCGTACGATCTACCGCTCAGGTCATTATGCCCTAAACGCGCCAACACCGTCCATCAGTAAAGCACTACCCACAAGCAGAGAGAAAGAGGATATGATTACACACTAATATTGCAGAGCTTTGGCTAGTTATGACCAGATCATAAGATGCCTTCAAATAACCGCATTCCAGCAATCAGTAACTTGAATGGAAACATCACAGTTGCAGGCTAAAAAAGAATGACATTGTTGCTCCAATGGAAAAAAAATTCATATACCATCATAACTCAAGATAACGGGATTAACAAGACTGAAGGTTTTACCATAGAAAGATCATGGGAATCGTTGTTATGATGCCAAAAAAAGTTCAGCAAGAGAATGTGGTTCATGAAGCCTTCTGTGTCCTTGAACATCCAGTATGACTCATCGCTCAAGAGAACCTAGTGAGAAACTGAAACTAATAAAAATCAACAAGCTAGACAAGGGGCTGGACAATGTGTAGAAATATAGGTAGAAATTCATTTGTTTTGTCATGCTATTGTTTCCATTCGGTTCCTTCGATGTGGAGATCATGAATCACGAATATAATTCCATTCTGATCACCACAATTGCGTGTGCGCAGTAGGACGGAACAGGGGTATAATAATATCGCACCTTGTGGAGGAGTGAAGCAGATCAATGAGTAGAAAATGGGCTTCAAATATGGACAAAACATATGTTGGAATCGACCCCTGGTTGGTCGGAAAAGACATGTTGATTGTCATCAGTATAAGACCCACAGCTACTGTCAAAGATTTTCCAAATCAACCTGAACACCAAATACAGACACTTGACTTGATCAGCAGCAGAGTTATGAATGCAAGTTATCTTAGCACTTGCTTACTGAAGCTAAACTCTATTGCCTGGAGGGAAGAAGAGTTCGTATAGTCATACATGTACAGGAATTATCTTCCAAATCTGCTTGTTTGCATAGACCCAATTAGATTTCCCGGAAGCTCGCACCCAGATTTTGTTATCCACATCGGTTGATCCTTGCATACTACCCCTCACGGTTGATGCGATGAATTTGAGACCTAGTATGCAATTACAATAGGTGGAATCATTTAAATTACTTGTTTCACATATGACGCAAAGTGATAAATATCAAAACATACGAGCATCATGCTTATATAAAACGACAAGTAAATCACACGAGTACGTAGGACTGTAGGAGGTACCTAAAACAGCTAGTAAATCACACAAGTATCCTTTAATGACACAGGAGGTGGTACCATAACTACGACGTGAGAGTTATGGTCATCTTAATTCACATCGGAAAATGACCAAATATCTCTACTTCAGTGAAGATGCAATCCTACGTATAATCTAGAGTTATGGTCACTGTCGTACAATGGTGCAATTATGTACTCCACTAACTACCACTTCATTAATAGAGTTACAGTTTTTATTCAGTAAAATATTAGTTGTACTAAAAAGGAGTAATCAATAAAACTAAAGATTAATCCCACTCCTAGCAGAGCTAAAAGAGAGTAAATTCAGAAATATCAACTTATAATGCACAATTTATCACGGATCCATCCTAAATGGCCATCTAATAAGCAACATATGTTTGCCCAAACTTTATGTTGCAACGTCCCAAATTGACATTATATAGTACCAATAATGAGGGATGAGAAAATAAAGAATGAAGTCATGGAAATACCTCAAGTAAAATAATCCAAAATATTATTCTGTATTCCTTCTCGAGAAACTGGCTTCTTCTTCAATTAAAAAAAAATCATATTTCTTATTCAGTTGGAGCGTTCGCAATAGTAGAACTTTCTTCAGGATTATTTGTAGAGATGTGCGGACTTTCTTTATCTACAGATTAATAGGCTGAAACACCAACACCATGATTTTCAGACCCTGCCAACTCTATAATTCTATAAGATCCAATACCTGCTAGATTGTTCCACAACACCAATGTCCAAGTCAATACCATATATTATCCACTGAAATGTCTGATTTAATATCATATGCAAAAACATTAGAGCAATGTGCTCTCCTTTACCCATATTGTGTACCACAGAACATTATGAACATTAGGGGAGGATTAGCCTGCAGCTATTTTAGATCGTGCACCAAATACTTGTAGTTTTCCTAAATTAGGGAGAAGAACAAGGTTGAAATCCGCAAGAGTCGTATAGAAATTTCTGCAATCAATATCATACCCGATCCATGTACGGCAGCCTCTAAATAAGCAACATAAGTCCACAGTCCATAAGTATGTAGGCTACGCTCCAATTTGATGTATCATGCAATTTTGCAATACTCGGATAGTTTTGTAAAGCATACAGATACTGCATTGGAGGGCTATAAGCTTCATTAATCTGAAAATATGTACACCGCAGCTAAGATCGTAACTTAGTGACACAACACATGGTATGATAGCTAAAGGAGAGGCTATCAATTGTCATTTTTTTGCACTGATGTGACAGTAGAAAAACACTATTGATTCGATTTGATGTGTGAAGTCACATGTCGACTCGGCTTGCCATTGATGCTGCACCTATTCCCTGGCTTCCTGAAATAAAATTTCCCAGCGTCGGATCAGTTCAAAGAAAAGGCAGATAGAAAAACCAACAGAGAGAAGAGCCCATCTGAATGTGACCACTTGCCTTGCCGAGAGCATTGAGCTTCCCTAGCACCAGCACGGGAGAGGCCGACAAGGAGGGCCTCCTCTTGGGGGAGGCAGTTGTGCTGCCGACGCCGGCCGTCGGAGACCAGCAAGGAGGGCTCCTTCTCCCTGGGCCTCCTGCTCATGGTGCGTCAGCCGTGCAGCTCATCGAGCTCTTCTCCTGCACATACAGTTTAAGCTTCAATTCAAATCAGCTTCAGAAGCTGCAAGACAGAACATGTTCAGTTCAGGTGTGCAGAGTACATACAGGTGGAACCGGCCCTTTGGGATCTTGTTCTATGGAGGAGGAGGTGGGTTGCCCTGTCGGCGACGAAGCTCCAGCCGTGTGTCACCAGCCTGGGCATGATGGTGGTGCTCTTCTTGACCAACGCCGAGCTCCGCGCTGGCTAGGGCCGCTCCTTGACGGGCGTCTTCTCCTCGAAGTTGAGCGCGATGGGCCTGACAACCTTGGGTGATGCGAGCACCCCGGCATCGCCGGCGCCGCTATGCTTCTCGGCCCCAGGAGCCCCTCCGCGGCACGGCCTCCTTCTTGGCAGGCTCGGGCGTGCCGACAACGAGCGGGTGGTGCCTCGGGATGTGCGTGGTGCCGACCACGACGGGGACGGGGGGACCCCGGGTCGAGGCGGCGACTCCGCTTCTGGACGGTTGGTGTCGTCGCGGAGGAGCGGCCGTGCGGGAGGACCGGAGGAGGTGGGGACTGGGGAGCAGAGTGTAGAGAGGCCGGCGGCGGAGACGTCTGGACGCAACGTGCTACCCCTCATCTCTTCCCTCATGCGGCGGCTAGGGTTTGTGGAGGGAGGGTGTGCGTTGCCTCGCTCCATCACTCATGGGTTTTTTCTCGTTGGTTTTCTTTCGTAGGTTTTCTTTTGTAGGTTTTTTTAACTTGCAAGCCTCGCTCGCTACCTGAGGCATCGCTACCTCCACGGGGGGCATCATTCGACGGTCCAGGAGAAAATCGTTGGGAGGTGGGAGGTGGGAGGAGGTACCAAAATAGGTACCAAAAAAACCGGATGAGGTGGGACGAAAATAAAACCCGGAACACGACCTACCAACTGAGACATTAGGAGTAGAGACTAGCTTCACATGCTTTGCGTGTCGTGTGGGTGTTTTTACTGTAGCCATACTGTACTACGTAACCAGCACCTCGAATCCTCGATACTAGTAGTACTATATAGTACTAACTAGTAGGAGTAGTAGGGTGGCATGGGCCAGAACAAGCATTCCCGTCCAGGAGTACGGCACACGCCACCAGCATGACTTCCATCTGACATCATATTTCTTGGAGTCTATGCTAGAGCAATCTCTTCAACCTCATTGTTTCTCTAACTCAACCATCACGCGGCGGGCGAGGTGGGGGTTTGCCGATAGTCGGTTTCCTTAACTGCGGTCCCACTTGTAAGGCCAACTGCAACGCACGACCCCAAACGGACCTCCGTTTTGCATGAACTCCAACGATAATTTTGACTAGAAAAGCAAGACCAAAGAAGACAAGAACCACAAGAATACATTTTACTACTCCTGTAAGTTGGATTAGTGCCTTCTTGATGCATTCATTGTTGATCTGCGGAGGCTCGATCTTGCATGCTTCTTTCTTCTTCGAGTGTAAAGAAGTAGACGTTGCTTCCTCGCATCTAGTCTCATGTCTAGCCTCTATTCTAGTACTCCCTTCGGTCCGTTTTTCTCCGCGTCTAAGCAGCAACACGTATACCAAGTAGGAGTATCAACAAGTGCACTAATCTCATCTATAGCATCTGTGCTAGCTAAAAGTGATAGAACATCTACTAAATTGCGCTCTATCAATATATGGATGTACTCTTCTTCCCAATACAAAAACTTGCATTCATTCTACTCCCTCCGTTGCACAATACATGCCTTCTATTTGTCAAAATATATATGTATCTAGACATGTTTTAGTATATAGGCACATCCATTTTTTGGACAAATGGAAGTCAAGTATTTTGGAACGGAGGGAGTACACAATAAATTTTTTAAGTTAGCACAACTAGTCTAATCCGAGAGCACAACCGAAGATTTGGTCGGGTTCTTCCTCCTTTTGCCGACACATGGGACATCCAGCATCCAGGTCGTGTCATGAAAGAAAATAGAGTGGTAGTTGATAAGTTGAAGCCACGAGATGTGCATCTTGGGTTAAACTGTAAATAGAATCTTACTACTCGTGAATAACTCCAAAAGCGGCCACCAAAGGTCTTTCTTGGATTTGTTTTTCATCACCAGCATGTCGAGGTGAAAGATGTGCAGGTTCAGTGGGTCCGCTTGCGTTTTCACTGACATGTGGGACCGCATGTGAGCAAACAGACGATAGGCTCCGCGCGTCCGTTAGCTGGCTGAGAAGAGAGATAGAGGAGTGATGAGCACGGACTGCAGGAAATTTGTTCTACGTACGGTACCTCGATATAGGCTTGATATAGTGGGGTGGCATGGGCCATAACTAGCATTCACGTTTAGCACTACGGCACACGCCACCCACACGAGTCCCATCCGACACCAATTTTCTTGAGTCCGTGCTACAACCATCTCTTCTCCCTCCTATTTTCTCAGCCATCGCGCGGTGGGCGGGGTGGGGGTTTGCCGATAGTCGGTTTTCTCAACTATGGTCCCACTTGTAAGTGAAAATGCAACACCGCATGCATTCCCGCTTGAGCGGCGTGCCGGACCAACCGTGTGGGGGTGCGACGCGAACACGGCAGGCTTTTTCTTTTGAACTCGTAACTTGTAAAATTTGGTTCTACTCCATGGCGCGATCGATAGATAGAAAATAACAATTTTGCCTAAAGTAATGAGAAGTTTGGTTCTAGCGCCATTCATGCATGGAGTACGTATGAAAATTATGAAGTTGATGCGAAAGGTAAGATAATTACTGTAGTATCATATACTACTACATGGATTTGACGGAAAGATAAAAATACATACGGATCCATCAACGACATCCTCACGCCCTAGTGCGCCGGGTCAGCAACCGACGTGTGAGGAGCAGCGGCGTTGGCGGCGAGCTCAACGTGCTTCTGAACAGTGCGTCCAAGGTTGCCCTGCGGTCCAAGAAGGCCAGCGTCCTATCGTCCTCCTCTTGCATGCGCGTAGACGTGGGTGATTATGTCCATTGTGTCTTGCTGCGCCAGGCGCTGCGCGGTGAGCGCGACCGTTGCGTCACCATAGTGGCCGTTGAGGGTGGCGGGCATCGCAGAGCCTGGGCGCGTCGGCTGAAGGCTTACGTCAAAGTCATCCGCGAGCTTCTTGACGACGGTGAACTTGTCGAGGAAACCGATGAGGACCTCGTCGAACAAGGAGACGAAGTCGTCGTCCAAGCGGCCCCTCGCCCTGCCGGCCTCAAGCAATACTACTTGGAGACGTTTCTCGTTGCCGGGCCGCAGGCCGGCGTCGTGGACCATCTGGCACAGCCGGCTGATGCTCGCGCTCAACGCCTCCATGGGTCTACCTTAACTTCTACTAGTCAACTGATCTTGCGATTCGAGTGATCACTCTTGCCCTTGGTTAGCGTGCGTAGGTGCGTAGGATTTCGTACTACTCCTCGGCCCTCTACTGCAGCTGCCTTTGGCTGTATGATAGGTGGGCCAGCCACCCCCTGGGCCCACGTGTCCTTCACCCAAAGGCAGTTGCCGTAAGTCAATGAAGCTGCGCCCCCTCCGTGTTGGTGCAGTATAGTCATCTCCCCGAACCTCTAGTTGGGGCCAAACGAGAGAAGTTTGATGTTTACTGGTTTATTGGTCCCCTTTTCATTTTGCGCCAAGTTTTGACCTTTGATTTAACTAATAAAATGTTAATGCATGTAAACAAAAATGTTGTGTAAGTCACATTACGAAAACCAAATAATCCCAAAACACTTAGGCACGGTGCATTAACTCCCTCCTTGTTTCTTATTTCGTGACATATCAACCAATGAGAGATGTGGGCCGTGCATGCTTTCAATGACTCGAGACTACCAAACATGACATGCAGTGTTTAGTTGCATGTAATCATATTAAGACTCTAGTTAGCAAGAAAACATTAAGTTCTCTCGCCGATAGGAATAAAACACCATGTATTTATTTACAGAGGGAGTAGTACATTTTTTGTGACATGCATTACTAGATATTGCTAGTCAAATACTAAAATCCAGCTAGACATGGTAGTACTCCTAAATCCAGATGGTGGTGCTACTAGTACTAGTAGTAGTACTACCAATGTAGTACTCCTAGGAGTACTAGCACTGTACTACCCGTTGGTCAAATTATTACGTGTTGCTCCTCACAGTGAAGTGACAAGACCCTGCGCCGAAGATGACACCTGAGTATAGGCGCCGTGTTCGGCATACCATAGTCATTTTCACCGTCTGCAGTCACTATCATCATGGCTGTAGAGCTAGCCTGCTTACAACTAGCCCTGTTCGACATAATTTCCCGTGCGTAGATGCCCGTGCATTGCACGGAACACCAAGATTGGGGGTGGACTGCTCCGGCAGCGGCCCTAGCACCAGATTTTTCCACGGCCTTCTAGATGTGGTGGGGAGGAGATAAGGCTGATTGTGAGAGACAAGGAGTTGTTTGTAAATAGGGAACAAGTGCAGGCATCTTTTTGCAAAAATGGAGAAGCTTGGTTTGTATGCGTCAGATCTAGATCCGACGGCTACTGGTGAAAGATGGGAGGCACAACATCATCACCAACTCAGGACCTGTTTGATTCGCAGGATTTTGAAAACGCAGGAATAGGACACAGCAATATTACAAGTTTCAAACTGATATTACAAATGTTAGGAGTAATGCTGCACCTAGGAAGAGGGAATTACTAGGAAGTTCACGTAAGAACTTTCGTTACTTTAGGTGGATGCAGCGTTATCGTACAAACTAAAATCCACCGCCCTGACAAGTCACTAATGGGCAAATAAGTTTTCGAGTCTCTGGCCACTTGATGTTTCAAAAACAAATTCAACTTCTGCGGAGACTTTGTCATTTAGGCTTAGACGCTTGCGGTGATCAGCACGCCATTCATTGTTGCGCCAGAGAACGCCAAACCTCATTACCTTGAGCACACTTGCCTCCAGAACAAAGAACCTGGCCAATTTAATCTCAGATGTGCTGCCTCGGTAGTCGATCAAATCAATTTCTGTAAGATGGAGATCAAGGCATTCGATGAGATTGTTATAGTGCAGCACATTTTTCACTTTCGGGTCTTTTTTTATCTGCAAAAGAAGAGAACATATTAGAGCAGCTGGCTGCATAAGATTGCCGTGTCATCAAGAGGTACCAATATCATTCGCTCATACGATAGGGTTGGCTGGCTAGTGATATTTTTCACTCTCTCTCTCTCTCTCTCCCTCTCTCTCTCTCTGTTTCTGTTTCCTCTCATTTAACTAGGAGCACGTGAAGAGCTTGGGCATTTGTTGCCTTCCACTATGTGGCCGATGCCATATTTCGCAAAAGTATGCCACATAATAAGCATCGATGTCAAATCAAAAGATTTTGGCACCGCTCTCGCGATGTGAGAGAGTTGGCACCTTGTGCACACAGACCCACATGTATAAACAAATCAATCAAACCAACTACACCAGCCTCTCACTCTCCCAAACAAGTGTTTTTTATTGCCTCAGTCCTCTCTCTCTCCCATGCAGTGTTTTTTCATTGCGTGAGTTAATTTGGCACCGGAGCAAAGTAGGTGCTCCAGATTGGGGCACCAGGTGAGCAATGGAGGGGCATCGATGCCAAATGCATCACAAGTGAATTTGGCACATGTTTTGGCCTACATAGCCCACTTTTGTACTCCCTCCGTCCCAAAATTCTTGTCTTAAATTTGTCTAAATACGGATGTATCTAGTTACATTTTAGTGTTAGATACATCCGTATCTAAACAAATGTAAGACAAGAATTTTGGGACGGAGGGAATACTACCTCGTATTTAGTATAAAATTTTGACCATAGATTTACCTAAGAAAATGCCAATGCATGTCACTAAAAATTTCACCATTTGAAATTATGTTCAAATACAAATCCAACGATATAGTTCTTAGTGACATGCATTAACATTTTGTCAGTTAAATCTATGGTCAAATTTTGATACTACAAAATTGGAAGAGTAAACCAGGACGGAGGTAGTACTTGCCCTTAGGGTAACCATAGAGTTACTGGAGTAGTCTAAGTTACTTTCCACTATGACTAGCCTAGGCTACTATAGTAGTACAGCATAAAAATGATGCAGGTGATCACGTGAGAAAAAATACTAAAAACATTTCTTTCAGTGCAGTGCGTAGATGTAGTTTTGAACACTACACTTGTCATCGTAATTTGGGAAAATTATGAAAAAATTGAGCTACGTTGTGATTACCGTTTACTAATAGGAAAGAAGTTTCACCTCGATGAGTAGCTTCTCCGTGCATGGAAAGCATGTAAGGAATCCAACAACTTGATCCAGATTGGGGCCGATAGATTTTAGTGCTAAGATCTTCACTGTGCGCATGGACTGGGTCAAGCTTGTGGGAATCATTTTCTGGAAGACGGTCATAAATACATCAAGAAGAAATTTAAAAATGTGAATTTCAAGAAGACGGAGAAGAAGATGAGTGTTGTACCTGAACGATTACGGATCCAATAAAGAGTTCGGAGAATTTGGCAGACGAGTACACCAACGCTGTCAATTTCGGCGTGTCAATGACCTTGATTTTTGTTGGACCTTCTAGATCCGATACAAGCAATCTCTCAAGGAAAGGCGCATTCTCAATGACCATAACATGGAATAGCTGGAGTGATCTCTTCCCAATTGATGTCTTGTTGCGGGGCCAGCAAGACACATAAATCTATTGGAGATTCGTCGAGGCGATGTGGAGGCTAATGAACCCGTGGATCTGCTCAAGACGAAGGTACTCGAGCGCAGTATAGTTGTAGAGTAGGTGCTCCATAGGCTTCTTCGAGATGACAACGTCAAAGAGGTCGATCTGCTTGAGTTGAGGGAGAAGAAGGGCGGGCGTGACATTAATCTGGGGAAGATAGCAGGAGCTGAAACTGGCGCGGCACAGTGTTGGCGTGAGGCGGAGCGTGGACGGCGGCAGAGAGCGACATCGTCCAGCTTCAAAGCTGAGCACCTCGAGCTGATCTAGGGCGGGGGATAAGAACCACTCGTCGAACTTGGGTTGGACCTTGCAATTGGTACTGAACATGCGGATGTCAAGGCGTCTGGCTGGCCCAGGGTGCGATGAAAGGATCTTGGAGACTGCGGCCATGCGTTTGCAATCCCCGTCATAGAGGCAGCTGTCGACGGTGAGGTTGAGGGGGACGCAACACCAGAGGGGGCGCCACCGCCGGGAGAGCAGGGCAGTCCACATGGCAGATTTGGTGGGGAGGAGGCCGATGATGACGAGCAGCATGTCGTCGGGGAGGCTGCTGATGAAATCCAGGCTCGCCGGATGAGGTTTTGGCTCGAGCGGCCTCTGCTTGTTGGCTGCCTCGGCGTCCATCTCAACCGGTGGCGACGCCGGTGTACACGTGTGCTGGTGTGTGTTGTGTGCTGGGTGTGCGCGAGTGCGTCCTTCTGTGCATGCCGTCGCGCAGTGGTGAATTGTGCGCGAGTACGTCCTTCGCGCGCAAGAAGTTTCTCCTTAATGTGCCCTCAATTTACTAGCGTGCGGGGTGCTACCCCGAGTGGTTTCAACTTTGTTTCCTTCACCGCGTGTCAGATGGGCCTCTATACAGAACACGAGCTGACAACGCAGCATGTGGATTGGTTGACCGGTCAACTAAATAATATACAGAGCTATACGCTGACACAGTGAGCGTATAATCCGTCGGTATAGAGAGTTCGAGTGAGAGGGGAGGCCCGTGAGAGATAGCAGAGAGAGAGAGAGAAAGAGCTACTCCCTCCGTTCGATAATGTAGTTGCAACATTTTTTAAAGTCAAACTTTTGAAACTTTGACCAAGTTTATAAAGAAATTACTTATATCGGCAATACCAAAGATAAATGATAGTATGAAGTAAGTCCATGTTGTGATGAATCTAATGATCGTTCTAGATGTAAATGTTTTTCTCCACATATACCTAGTCAAACTTTTCTGAGGTTTGACTTTTTAAAACATCCATATGCTTATGGACGTGACAGAGTCCCTGATGAGAGAGAGAGAGAGAGTGAAAAAAGTGTGCGTGCGTGTGTGAAAGAGACATGGACAACACACGATAAAAGTGGAGAAAAAGTGTGCGTGTCTTATGCAAACATATCACACATGCATCTTCGACAACGGAGGCAAGGTGAGGAGATAGTGTGTGGTTGTTTGGAACCAAGAGAGGAAGACCCCTAGCACGTGGCCAAGAGGGGTCGGACAAACAAGGGAGAGAGGTCGAGAAAGACATATGAAGAAAATGCAGACATGGGGAGGAGAGAGTGTATGTTTGTCATAGAGAGATCCCCTGGAGATCGTGATGGGACTACATGGGTGGGAGATCGAGTGACAAGGTGTGTGCGCGATAGAAGATGCCCCGAGAGATATCGAGATAGACGTATGGATGGAAGGAGACAATACGTGTGTTCCTGATGGCTAGTAAGAGATAATCATACTTAGGAGGGGGGAGTGCTTGAGCCTATGGCCCTGTTTGGATACTCTAACTCAGTTAGAGGTTAGAGTTAGATTCTAACCCTGAACTAACTCTAAGTAAAGAGGTGTTTGGATGGCAGGGTTAGATGGAGCACGGATACGGCGAGGCACCTTCACGGGCGGTGCGAGAGGGAGGGAGGGAGAGGACGAGAAGCTTCGAGGAAGTGGGGAGGGATCTGTTGCAGGGAGAGAGAAAGAAAAAAGTGTTTATTAGTGGTCCCGAGAAGAACTAACCCAAATAAGCACCTCTTGGATGGGTTAGTTTTTTTGGATGGGTTAGATGCATCTAACCTAAACTAACCCTCCTGTTTGGATCTTTTTGGGTTAGTTGACTCCAAACTAGCCCAAACTAACTCTAACCCATGGATCCAAACAGAGCCTATGATGGAGTGAGGGATTATAGTACTTAGGGGGGTGCGTGTCACATGGAGAGAGAACAAGGGCGGAGTGTCTTGGATGGGTCTATATGTATAGCGCGAGCGAGACATGTGTATGTGTGAACCAGGGAGATATAAGGCCTATTTGGCTTGCGTCATGAGCATCTTTTGCGTGGCCTGGGGTTGTGGCTGGATTTCATGCACGCTTGTTTGGTTGCTACCCTGTGAAAAAGAAAGCCCGCTTGGGTTGGGTTCCCTTGCACTTTAATTAGCCTGGCTGAACTCCAGACACTCCAAGTAGCCTGGCCCAAGCGACCGATTTTGAACGCCTGGCCGTGCCTGGTCGTGCGGCCACGAGGCTAACAGCAACATGGATGGATATTAGCATTAAATAATTGATGCATGGATTTATTGATGGGACGTTGATGCTTTGCCTGGCCCAGGCATGAACCAAACGCTTCAGCACCACACAAGCCTGACCAGGCAGAAATATTTTACATCTCACGTCCACACCAGGCAGTACCGACCATCAAGGCATGAGGGTCAGGTCATGAACCAAACTGACCAATAAAGTTTGAGAGAGATTGAGGAGCCCCGATAAGGCTGAGTGGTGCGTCAGATAGCTGAGAGGGGGAAAGAGATATTCCATCCGCTCGATAATGCAGTGCATGTGAATTTTTTAGAAGTCAAACTTTGGAAACTTTGATCAGGTTTACGCAAATGTTATTTATATCTACCAAAGATACATCATACAAAGCTACATCTCATGGTGAATCTAATGGTATATGTTTGCCGTACTAGATGTAATTCTTTTTCTCCATGTACATGGTCAAACTTTGTGATGTTTGAATTTTCAATAAATCTATGTTCTATGGACGGAGGTGAGTGCCTCAGTCGAGATAGATCAAGTGCGTGTGAAGGAGAATGAGTAAGTGTGCAAAAAGAGTATGTGTGTGAAAGAGAAAGTGACAACAAATGATAAATTAGAGAGAGAGTGTGTTTTTTCGTTTCTTATGCGAACATATCACGCATGCATCTCCGAGATGGAAAAGCGAGGCGAGGAGATACACGAAGATAGCTAGTGTTCGATTGTTTGCAACGGAGAGAGACACCCCTGTAGCACATGTCCAATAGAGGTCTGGTGAAAGCACAAGTGCTCCCTAGGTGGTTTTGGTAATTAATGTCAACATATCTCTTGTTGGACTAACAATTTTATCTAGTATATTTTAGATAAGTTCAACATTGGAGTAGCATGGACTAAAGGATGTGGGAACTCCTTCAAGATGCTAAGGACAAAGGATTGGCTCAAGCTTCAAGCTCAAGACTCTTCATTTTATATTTTAGTGATCCAAGATCACATTGAGTCTATAGGAAAAGCCAATACTATCAAGGAGGGATGAGGTGTTGCTTAATGAGCCTCTTGCTTCATGTGCTTTGTGATATGCTCCAAAACCCTCAACCACTTTCTCACATCCACATATGTCCTAAACCTAAAGTCAAACTCGGCCCCACTGATTCTTTCTATCCGGCGCCACCGAGTTTGGATGTCTTAGCCACTGCCACAAACCCTAGGCAAATCGGTCTCACCGATAGGGATCTCGGTCTCACCAAGATGGGATTGTAATCTCTCTGTGTATGTCCATTATCAAAATCGGTCTCACCGAGTTTGAGCAATCGGTACTACCGAGATTACAATGCAAACTTCCTGGTTGACTCATTACCAAAATCGGTCCCACCGAGTTTGATAATCGGTCCAACCGAGTTTGCCTGACCAACTCTCTAGAAAGCTTATTACCAAAATCGGTCCCACCAAGTTTGTGTAATCGGTCTTACCGAGATTACGTTATGCCCTAACCCTAACCATATCGGTCCTACCGAGTTGCATTCTGGTCCCACCGAAAACCCTAACGGTCACATTATTTGCTAAATCGGCCTGACCGAGTTTAACGATTCGGTCCCACCGAGTTTGGTAGATTGTGTGTAACGGTTAGATGTTGTGTGGAGGCTATATATACCCCTCCACCTCCTCTTCATTCGTGGAGAGAGCCATCAGACTGAACCTACACTTCCAGCATCCTATTTCTGAGAGAGAACTACCTACTCATGTGTTGAGGCCAAGATATTCCATTCCTACCATATGAATCTTGATCTCTAGCCTTCCCCAAGTTGCTTTCCACTCAAACCCTCTTTCCACCAGATCCAAATCCTATGAGAGAGAGTTGAGTGTTGGGGAGACTATCATTTGAAGCACAAGAGAAAGGAGTTCATCATCAACGCACCATTTGTTACTTCTTGGAGAGTGGTGTCTCCTAGATTGGCTAGGTGTCACTTGGGAGCCTCCGACAAAGATTGTGGAGTTAAACCAAGGAGTTTGTAAGGGCAAGGAGATCGCCTACTTCGTGAAGATCTACCACTAGTGAGGCAAGTCCTCCATGGGCGACGGCCATGGTGGGATAGACAAGGTTGCTTCTTCGTGGACCCTTCGTGGGTGGAGCCCTCCGTGGACTCGCACAACCGTTACCCTTCGTGGGTTGAAGTCTCCATCAACGTGGATGTACGATAGCACCACCTATCGGAACCACGCCAAAAACATCCGTGTCTCCAATTGTGTTTGAATCCTCCAAACCCTTCCCTTTACATTCTTGCAAGTTGCATGCTTTACTTTCCGCTGCTCATATACTCTTTGCATGCTTTCTTGATATGTGTTGTGAATGTTAAAGTTGTGCCTAAACTCTACTCAACTTTAAAGAAACCTAAAAACTGCAACTTTGGTACTTAGTGTCTAATCACCCCCCTCTAGACACCTCTTCTCAAGGTCCTACAAGTGGTATCAGAGCATTGGTCTCCATTGCTTTGGTTTAATCACCATTGGAGGAAGATGGATGAGTCTACTTTGGGGAGTCTTAGACATAGAGTGCCTATTCTTGATGGAGAGTATTTTCATGTGTGAAAAAATGAGATGCTTGTAATTTTCAATCAATATCATTTGAACAAGTACATTGCTAGTCCTTGTGCACCTTGTGTTGATCCTATGCATCCTACCCTTGATGATTCAATTGACATGATTAGGAATGTTAGAACTGCCAAACTTATCATTAGAGGATTGCCTAGAAACATGATTGGATGTTTGCCTACTTTTAAGTGTGCCTACACCATATGGAGTAGAAACTCCATCGGATACATGCAAGACATGAGCTTATGACTAATCCTTGATATTTCTCTTATGATGAAAATCTTATGTCTTGGATATATTTGTATCTTGCATGTTATCTAACCCATGTAGGTACTTGGTTGAATCAAATTCCATGAGATTGTAACCTACTCACATCTTGAGCAATCTCTACATCACCAAGCCTCTACACAAAGGTGGTTGAAGACAAGGAAGCACGAAACCATCGAACATATCCTTTGACAAATTCTATGTTAAGCTTCATGATTGTCATTTTTGGATACACAAGTGCTCTTCCTTGCAAGAACTAACTCATGTAGGTAGATGGACTCAAATTCCGAGTGGTGCTCCCAGCTCTTGTTGAGCTACATCAACCTTGAGCAACCCACACAAGTTCAACTACATGGACACCACCACCAACCAAGGTATGCTATTCAATCTTAGACAAGCTTTACTCCAAGACATGAGCTAAAGCAACTCGACAAGATGTGAATACATCAAGATGCTTAAATGAAAAATGGTAACCCCATTTTGAGCTTAAACGATGAGTATGACCTATGATCAAGTGATCTCACTTGACTCCTAAGTCAATATACTCTAACATAGGTGACTTCGTCGCCGACCATCTCTAGATGAAGTTCTCTTGTGTTCTTTTCTGTATTTTTTTTTTGCATTTGTCTCATGCATATTTGTTTCCCCTTTCAAAAAAAACTTCATCTAGATTTGTTTCTGTTTGCTCTGCATTTTCTGCATCTAATTCCTTGCATATCTTTCAGTTAATTCCTTGCAAATCTTTGTGAGATCTTATTAGTCTAGTGAGCTGAGGTGACAAGTGTTTTCTCTGCGATGAACTCGGTTTCACCATTTGTTATTTTCGGTCCAACCGAAAATTTTCGGTACCACCGAAGCCTACAACTCGGTGCCACCGATTTCACAACAGGAAAAACAGTTTGCCACTTATTCTGTGTTTCTTCTAATCTAGCTCCACTCAATGAATCTTGTCCTCTACAAGCATCACATTTTTATCATTGCTTTATGTTGTGACTCAAGGATCAAACCCATTCACGACAAATTCCAGAGGGAGAGAGAGAGTTTACATCTTTATCAAGCCCTTCTTGGAAATTGATGTCAAAGGGGGGGAGAGAGATCACATCAAAGCTTATCATTTAGAGAGAGAGATCACATCTCAGAGGGAGAGAGAGAAGATCCTTCAAGGGGAGAGAGAGATCTCCAGGGGGAGAGGATACTTAAGTAGAAAGTATTTCTCAAGGATCCCAGATGCTTGGTGTTCAAGAGGAGAGATGCCACATGTCTTCTTGAGGGGAGAGACATGTTCATATGATCTGTTGTGCTCATTCTGCATTAGCATACATTAGCTCTGAACTTTAGCTCTGATCATTATTTATATCTTTCAGCTCTAATTTTCTGTTCCCTATCTTCTCCCAGTAGCCCATGTTAGATTCAGGGGGAGCAAGACATCTAAGGGATAGAGATCATTTAAATTCATTGCATATCTTTACTCTTGGGGACATGTCTAATCCAATGTAGTACTTAGTACTCACTCTCTACATGTCATCCCAGTCTTGGTATTCTTGTGGTTTCTTCTGTTTGCTCTGGCTAGTAGATGTATCTGTGTTATCTAACCTTGTTTACACAGGTTCATTCCATCCTAAGCCTACTCAAGACTACAAGGTAAGTATATGCATCACAATCATGTGTATGAGGAATTCTTGCTGATGTACATACTGTTTGTAAGAAGGACTCATGGGCATGAAGGTATTCTCTTTAATACTTTTTGCTCTGATGCATATAGCCAAGATACATGTAACACATTGCCTGCTCTATCATGGTTATGCTATCACATGCTTCTATATTTCATATTCACATGATTGCATACATGTAGGGGGAGCCTATGCTTGTTACATGTCTTTCCAAAGCTTTACTTGCTATTCTTTACATCCTTATCTAAAGCTTTGATGTATGTTGTCATCAATTACCAAAAAGGGGGAGATTGAAAGCACAAGTTCTCCCTAGGTGGTTTTGGTAATTAATGTCAACATATCTCTTGTTGGACTAACACTTTTATATAGTATATTTTAGATAAGTTCAACATTGGAGTGGCATGGACTAAAGGATGTGGGAACTCCTTCAAGATGCTAAGGACAAAGGATTGGCTCAAGCTTCAAGCTCAAGACTCTTCATTTTATATTTTAGTGATCCAAGATCACATTGAGTCTATAGGAAAAGCCAATACTATCAAGGAGGGATGAGGTGTTTCTTAATGAGCCTCTTGCTTCATGTGCTTTGTGATATGCTCCAAAACCCTCAACCACTTTCTCACATCCACATATGTCCTAAACCTAAAGTCAAACTCGGCCCCACTGATTCTTTCTATCCGGCGCCACCGAGTTTGGATGTCTTAGCCACTGCCACAAACCCTAGGCAAATCGGTCTCACTGATAGGGATCTCGATCTCACCGAGATGGGATTGTAATCTCTCTGTGTATGTCCATTATCAAAATCGGTCTCACTGAGTTTGAGCAATCAGTACTACCGAGATTACAATGCAAACTTCCTGGTTGACTCATTACCAAAATCGGTCCCACCGAGTTTGATAATCGGTCCAACCGAGTTTGCTTGACCAACTCTCTGGAAAGCTTATTACCAAAATCGGTCCCACCGAGTTTGTGTAATCGGTCTCACCGAGATTACGTTATGCCCTAACCCTAACCATATCGGTCCTACCGAGTTGCATTCCGGTCCCACCGAAAACCCTAACGGTCACATTATTTGCTAAATCGGTCTGACCGAGTTTAACGATTCGGTCCCACCGAGTTTGGTAGATTGTGTGTAACGGTTAGATTTTGTGTGGAGGCTATATATACCCCTCCACCTCCTCTTCATTCGTGGAGAGAGCCATCAGACTGAACCTACACTTCCAGCATCCTACTTCTGAGAGAGAACTACCTACTCATGTGTTGAGGCCAAGATATTCCATTCCTACCATATGAATCTTGATCTCTAGCCTTCCCCAAGTTGCTTTCCACTCAAACCCTCTTTCCACCAGATCCAAATCCTATGAGAGAGAGTTGAGTGTTGGGGAGACTATCATTTGAAGCACAAGAGCAAGGAGTTCATCATCAACGCACCATTTGTTACTTCTTGGAGAGTGGTATCTCCTAGATTGGCTAGGAGTCACTTGGGAGCCTCCGACAAAGATTGTGGAGTTGAACCAAGGAGTTTGTAAGGGCAAGGAGATCGCCTACTTCGTGAAGATCTACTGCTAGTGAGGCAAGTCCTTCGTGGGCGACGGCCATGGTGGGATAGACAAGGTTGCTTCTTTGTGGACCCTTCATGGGTGGAGCCCTCCATGGACTCGCGCAACCGTTACCCTTCGTGGGTTGAAGTCTCCATCAACGTGGATGTATGATAGCACCACCTATTGGAACCATGCCAAAAACATCCGTGTCTCCAATTGCGTTTGAATCTTCCAAACCCTTCCCTTTACATTCTTGCAAGTTGCATGCTTTACTTTCCGCTGCTCATATACTCTTTGCATGCTTGCTTGATATGTGTTGTGAATGTTAAACTTGTGCCTAAACTCCACTCAAACTTTAAAGAAACCTAAAAACTACAACTTTGGTACTTAGTGTCTAATCACCCCCCTCTAGACACCTCTTCTCAAGGCCCTACATCAGTCCAATAAGTAAAAAAGGTCGAGAGGGACACATGGATGCCATGGACGCATGGGGAGGGAGAGAGGGTGTGTTTGTGATAGAGAGATCCCCTCGATATCATGAGGGGACTATATGGGTGGGAGATTGAGGGAGTGCGTGCGCGATAGAAAGATGCCCCGAGAGAAATCGAGATAGACCATGCACATGTTTGTGATGGAGACTAAGATTAGCTAGTCATATACATATACGGGGGACTGTGTGTGCCTACAATTGAGTGAGAGACCATCATACTTGGCTAGCTGGGCATGAGATTGTGTGTGTGTGTGCGTGTGAGATGGAGAGAGAATGGTGGAGAGAGATAGAGTTTTAGATGGGCCTATCGAGTGCGAGTGAGATATGCATGTGTATGTGTGACCCAGGTGGATGGAGAGTTTGAGAGAGGGGGGAGAGCTCTGAGACAACATAGTGGTGCGTGAGAGAGTTAAGGGCAAAGAGCCACGGAATTTGTGTGCGTACGATGAGTGCACCCAAGATATCTAGCTTGGACTAGCTAGAGTATCATACATAGTGTGCGAGAGAGACCTATAGATGGTGTATATATGAATGCGGACTAGAAAGACCCCCCCCCCACACACAGAGAGAGAGAAAGGGAGAGGGACCAACAAGGTTTTTGTGTCGGATGCGTGCAACAGAATTGAAGATTGTCGGCGAGAGTGAGAGAGAGAGAGAGAGAGAGAGAGAGAACAGGAGTCCGGGAGAGGGGGAGGTCGCGTTTTATGGATCAAAGACTGATATAAACTTGCATTCAAATATTTAAATTGGAGACCATGTTGTCTGCAATCCACACATGAGCGGATATATGCGTATATCAAACAAGTTCATTAATTTGACTTTCAACATGTTCATGGAGTACTATAATACTGTACAACATGCTAATCGATTGAGGTGTTCAATTTTGGATTTAGTTCACTATTTTGACCTACTGAACGAGCTAGTTCATTGAATCGAGATATTTCATTTTGGGTTTGATTCGCATTTTTGAGTGGGTCAACTATTTGTCATATAGTAAATAGCTAGCAATGAGCATGTAAAAACACATTACTCCCGAGCATCATCTCTCCATATAAAAAAGAAGTGGCAAGCTAATATTTCAAAATTTGATTCGAATCGACTTGGTACGGTAGACATGGATGCTCGTTCTCCCAAAATTTGAACGAACCGTTAAACATCCTCTCGGCTTGGTGGAATTCGCCCGAGCAAATAAATGGGAGACGTGAAATTACCGTCCTATGTGGGACACGCATCAATTGGCCCATTGTACATCGAGGGTAGGTTCGTAACTTCATCCAAGCGCGCCTTCTCCTCGGCTGAAATGACATGTGCCGAATAATTCATAAACCATGGTCGGCAAAACACGCTCTCCTCACCCAAAATAGCTCGCGCCCACTGTTTGAAAACACGCTCTCCTCGCCCGAATTCGCTCGCGCCCACTATAGTTCAAAACACGCCCTCCTCGCCCGAAATCGCTCCCGCCCACTATTTGGGGAGAAGCAAAGCTACTCTACTATCCCCGACCCTCAGTACATAGACCAAAGCCGAGAAGCCTATAGGCAAGGGTAGAACTGTAACTCCCCCTCACATTTCAGACAAATGCGTCCGTAAGACATGGTTCCACTCCCCTCCCAATTCCCCCCCCCCCCGCCCGCCCCCATTCATACCTCGTGGGCTCCAATCACCTTCTCCCCGGGAAGCTCCCTTCTCCCGAGCCGCGAAACCTCAGCCCCACCTCCATGGCGCCCCCCACCGCACCAATTTCACAGCCGCCCTCCTCCCTAATGCCGGAGACGCTGTCCAATTGCCATCATGCACTGAGCCGTGTGCCTCTTACTCCGTGCTGCTGGTGCCGCCTCGACGACGGCCGCGTGAACCGTACTGGAGCCGATTCACCCCCGCCGTTGTTCACGGCGCCAGAGCGGCTCCAACTTCGGATCTGTCCAGAGTCCTGGCGCTGCTTCCGCATAGCCGTCGACCGTCGCGACATCGCTCTTTCCCTGTCGCCGGTCACCACCGCAACCGCGCCGGCCTCACCGACTCGGCAGCTGGACCTGCCTACTTCACCATGCCGCCAGATAGGTCGCACCCTCATCTGAAATCACTTTATTTAGGCATCAGTTGTCTGAATTTTTATTCTGGGCCAATCGATTCCCAATGGGAAGCAACACCCCTCGAGGCGGCGGAGCTCCTAGGCTGCCGGTTGGCTGGTGTCTAACGTAAGGGTGCGGGGCCGCAAGTTCACCGCGAAAGCAACGCTTAGATGGCTATCTTTTAGAGTTGCGTGGGTTGAAGGTACTGCCGCCGCCGGATCTGGATGACGGGGAGTCTTTGTGGATTGGCCCGGGGGCGGCGCAACCATGGCAGTGCGGTGGGGCGGGGAGCGGGGTTTTGGACGAGGCCACGGACGACGGAGGCAGGCTGCTCTGCCGTTGGTCGCTGGCTCTTCGGGGAAGATTCCGAACAGTGTCAGCCGGGAGGCACAAGACGGCCATAAAGCCATCCGGTGTAGATCGGACAGTACCAAAATAAAATAAAATTGTGTGACCCCAATTTAGTCTTCAGTCAACAGACGTGTGACCACTCTCGTACCTTGCTGTTGATCTCTTAGTGTATTTCTTCGGATCAAAGAGATATGTCGTTCTTAACTTTATGTGTTATCTGCATCTTCAGACACACCGTCTTCCAACTCACCGCAGTTGCTCCAACAAGGGAAGCATACACCAGAAGGGAGCTACAGTCCCCACTCAACAGTTCCCTGCATCGAATGTGCATGCCCGACATGGACAGCCACAACAACTGCAGGGCCATCGACAAGTCAGCACATGATGCTCACTCCTATGGATGGCAGCCAGATAGGTTGTACCCTCATCTTACTTGTGTGCAACATTTATGGCTTTGTTATTCATCTAAGCACGGAAAATAGATCATCACATTTCACTGTATATTCATGCTGATCTCTTACGGGTCTTGTTGAGGAGTTCACGGTGTTCCATAGTTCAGCTAAGATACTTGTTCTTTAGGTAACGCTGTTCCATAGTTATCATCCATCAGCCAATGCTATCCCACAGGCTGGTGATTATAGTATTATACCACTTCTAGTATTACCTATGTTGTTCTTTAATACTTTTGTGTGCCATCTAGTTAATCTCGAGTACAAACGATACATATTCTGTAGCTTTCATCTGTGTTCTCCCTTTAGTTTATGAGACTTGTTGCTGCTAGTTAACCCCCAGTCCTACTATTTATGTCGTCTCCTACATGCACTCATTTACATAAATCTAACTACTAGTTGTCTTCCATGCATGTCAGATATAATTGCACACACTGATATATCCACAAGAACCTCACAGAGCAATGTAAAGGCCAATAAACTTGATGTCAATGATACCCAATATGATGGAACATGTAAAGGCAGTTCTTCAGAAGACTTGTAGAAAGATGATGAATCCTCTTCACCCCACAAGGTCCTTGCTCTAACTTGGCCTGTGATATGGGTACAACATGCATATAATGTCATGGAGTGTATCTACTCTGTTGCAATGCCATGTGCTTAGCATGCTGATCATGCATGTAAATATGTCATGCCTTCTTGTTTTTCAGTACCTATTCCATTCATGATAACATGTTTTCAAATTCAAGTATTATCATTCTACTCTATCGCAATGCCATCTGCTTAGTTTGGACATCATGCTTTTGAATATCTTATGCATTGTTATTCATCAGTATGTACTTCATCTGTCTGCCATACCATGTTTTTTTACATTGAAGTGCTATTCTAGCGCTCTGTTGCAATGCCATCTTATTTTCCCAATCATACACGTGTATGTTGCCTTGGTTATTTCTGTACGTATTCCGCTAGCATATAGTTTTACATTCAACTAGTTTTTTTTGCTGTGTTGTCCTGTCGTATCCCTAGCTCTTACACCATACTCCCTCCATCCGGATTACATGTTGCCGAAATGGATAAAAAGGATGTATCTAGAATTGAAATACGCATAGACCCATCCATTTTTTTCCGGATGGAGGGAATACATGTCAATATGTCATGCCTTTCTATTCTTCAGTACCTATTCCATCTCTCTGCTGTCGCATGTTTTATAATTAAAGCACCATTCTTCTATACAAGGCATGCAAGGGGAAGACGACTATGTTAGAATCTGAAGGGTTACAAACAAGGCCTTTGCAAAAGATCCAAACGCCGGGAGATAATAAACCAACTCCAGTTTTTATAGATACTGCTCCAGCACAGAGAAACCCAACTCCTACTAATAACAAGCAGATTCCAGTGGCCAAAGAACTAGTCCGCTCCAGTCGAGCAAAAATATGTCAACTCAATTCTAAGAAGCGTGTGCGTATCCTTGCATCATGAGGTTTCATAGCATGCTAATCATATTTTTTACATGTTTCTTACCCATCTCTCTTTTAGAAAATAAGCTTAACAGATGGAAGAATTTCTGCAATGGTATCGTTTGTCAGGAAAGATTCTTGCAGGAATTCTCTGTGCTCCAATGTAGATGTAAGTACCTGTTGTATATCACTATATTTTTACATCAGCATGTATTTTGTTAATCGGCGTGAATCCAACCTTTATCTGATCTAAATTTAGTTGTAGCAAAATGTATGATTAAAGGCCACAATATTGATTTTTGTAAGGAAAACTGCCTGGTAGTTTTGCATCCTGAGCTGCATGAGTGTACTATCTCATATCAGTGGGTTTGAATACTTTGGTTCTGCAGTGGGTTTTTAGTGTTTTTTTACTCTGTTGTCCTGTCGTATCCCTAGCTCTTACATCATACTCCCTCCGTCCAGATTAAATGTCGAAGAAATGGATAAAATTGGATGTATCTAGAACTGAAATACGCCAAGACCCATCCATTTATTTCCGGATGGAGGGAATACATGTCAATATGTCATGCCTTTCTATTCTTCAGTACCTATTCCATCTCTGATGTAGCATGTTTTATAACTGAATCACCATTCTTCTATATAAGGCATGCAAGGGGAAGACGACTCTGTTAGAATCTGAAGGGTTACAAACCAGGTCTTTGAAAAAGATCCAAACGCCAGGAGATAATAAACCAACTCCATTTTTCATAGATACTGCTCCAGCACAGAGAAACCCAACTCCCACTGATAATAAGCAGATTCCAGTGGCCAAAGAACTAGTCCGCTCCAGTCCAGCAAAAGAATGTCAACTCCATTCTAAGAAGTGTGTGTGTATCCTTGCATCATGAATTTTTTTTAGCATTCTGATCATATTTTCTACATGTTTCTTACCCATCTCTCTTTTAGAAAATAAGGTTAAACGATAGAAGACTTCCTCCATTGGGATTGTATTCGAGGAAAATATCTTGCGGGAATTCTCTATGCTCCAATGCTGATGTAAGTACCTGTTGTATATCACTATATTTTTACATCAAGATGTATTTTGTTAATCGGCGTGAATCTAACCTTTATTTGATCTAAATCTAGTTGTAGCAAAATGTTAAAGGCGCCAATGTTGATTTTTGTAAGGAAAATTGCCTGGTAGTTTTGCATACTGAGCTGCTTGAATGTACTATCTCATATCACGCACATTACTGAATTGTAGTGCTTCTCTGGTTGCCCATTCTTTCATTGTGTCAATGTTGCTTTCGTACTACCTTACCAAGCTGATGATAGTTGTGCCATATTGTGTTAATTTGGTGTAGGCTACTTGCCCAAACGTTCGTTGTGTCAATGTTGCTTTCCTATTATCTGACTTGACCAATGATAGCAATGCTAGTGTGTTAATTTTGTGCAGGCTGCTGAAGATAAGAAGACAAACTCTGAAAACAGCAAGGCAACCCCATTGTTTCTTTCCAGTAAATCTAGGCTAGGTAATATGGCAATAACTCATGATTAATCTGTTTGGTTCCCGTCCTAATTTATGTTATGATGCAGTGGTCGAGACACTCTCCACTATCAATAATACAAGCCTGCCAAAATCGCCATCTGAATCTGTTCAATATCCTCTGTCTCGAATGCAACGGAATAAATGTATGTTTGTGAACCAATTAATGGCTGAAGCAATGATGGAAATGGTGGATGAATCAGAGGTGCAGAGTCGTGCGACACAACAACTGATCAATGTTTTCAGAGACAGTGTAGCAAAGCAGAAAGAACTTGCCCACATGCTTATGGGCGTCATCTGTGCTGAGGTTGCAGATTGTGACGTTGTAGATGGTTAGGTTCTGCTCATTTATTTGCACTGGCATCAACCTTTGATTGCCCAGTGGATGTAATTTCCTGTAATATATGCTGGATGTGCAACGTTATTCCCTGTATGCCGTACCTTTGCGTGATTGGTTTTGGTCCTGTGCATAACTGCTCGTCGTAATGGGCTCAAATTATCTAATTTGGCCTAAAGACATGTACGAACTTTAGTGGGCCCATTAAGTTAATAGGCCGTTACTAGTCCGAAAGTTAATGGTCGGCCTTCTTACCTCCCGGGTCGTTAACAGGCCGACATCGAAGCGGGCAACAGGTAGCCCTAGTTTATTTCACGGGCCGTTAACAGGCCGTTACTAAGTTTGGGCTACATATGGCCCAACTATACTGTAGGCTTTTAGCAGGCCGAAAGAGACATCGGGCTTGTACTGGACCATGAAGACCATGGGCCGCTAAGAGGCCGAAAGTCAGGTCGTATTGTAAATGGCCCAACTGTGTTGTGGGCCTTTAGCAGGCCGAAAGAGAAACCGGGCTGGTATTGGACCATGAAGGGCATGGGCCGTTAAAGGGCCAAAACTAAGGTCCGACTACAAATGGCCCAACTCATTTATGGTCCGTTAACAGGCTGAAAGTCACACAGGGCCGGGAATTGGCCCAACACTTAAATGGGTCGCTAAAAGGCCAAAACTCAGGTCCGACTAAAAATGGCCCAACTGATTTATGGGCCGTCAAAGGCTAAAAGTGACACCGGGCCAGAAAATTGGCCCAACAATTAAATGGGCCGCTAAAAGGCCGAAACTCAGGTCCGACAACAAATGGCCCATCAGATTTATGGGTCGTCAACAGGCTGGAAGACACACCGGGCCGAAAACTAGCCCAACATTTAAATGGGTCGCTAAAAGGCCGAAAGATGTACATCCTGAAAATTGGCCCATCCATTAAACGGGCCGTTAACAGGCAGAAATCTCATCGGGACGATATTGAGCCCAGATATATAGCAGGCTGTTAACGGGCTCGAACTGACGATGGGCTGCAATGGTGTCAAATCTTTAACGGGCCGTTGACGGGCCGAATTGGCTCATCTCGTATGGGTCATGGGCTTAAATGGACCTGACACAAGTAGGCCTTATATGGGCTGGCCTGCTAATTTTTACTGGGCCGGCCTTTTCACAGGAATGGGCCTCTGTTGGGCCATGCCACGTGTCGACGTACCATAGGCGTCTTCTGTCCAATGAGTGGATGACATCTGTCCCAACGGTGAGCCGACACGTGTTTCCTACAGCCAATGATGATTTTACACGTGGAAAATCCCCATTGGTCGGGGTTGTTAACGGGTTATCGGATCCAAACCCCGACCCGATAGCTTAACGGCGTTCCGTTACGGTGGATGCCACGTGTTGGTCACCCTTGACGAAAGCACTTCTGTGACGCGCGATTTATCGTCATGGAAGTGGACACTTCCGTGATGATAATTTTGGTAATGTCATGGAACACTTCTACGACAGCACAGGTATGACTACCTTGATTCTGTCATAAATTTGGCATGGATGTACATGCATGACAAAAAACGTGACCTACTGTGACAAACACGTATCATCATGGAAGTGTATTTTTTTGTAGTGCATGTGATCAGGTGATTCAGGTCTAATGTCGGGTGTGTTTGCTTATTCTTTTGTTCCTTGCCTACCGTAGCATCAATAGGTAATGTTTATCGCAGCCAAAACTGTCGGCGGGATTAATCTCAAACCACTTGTCATGGGATCAAGGTCAGCCCTACCCTCGGCAAGCTTAGTGGTCTCTAATGAGATCCCATAGCACACAATTCGATATGTGAAAACTTTCAGTTTGGTACTTCTGTTCCTTTGGCTGTAGTCTGAATTGTCATTTGTCAGAAACCATGCCTTGCAGAGGTGTTGCTCAAATGAATCCGCTTCGGTTTTATCCAACTAAAATCAATTTGTTGGCTAGGCGTGCATGATGCTCAACTGGTGGCATTCAAGATGCATATGCAGTTGTGATTGAATGCCTACTAATTACAGATCTGCAGTTACAGGAAGTGAATTGCTTTGATTAATTAGTTGCGTTATAGTGCATATTGTTTCTTAATATTTATCCTTGCCACTGGGATGCTATGTTCAATATTCGTGTGCTCTTCAGTTGTCACTCACATAAGGCTGTGCCACACTATTTTTGCAAGGATATGGAAGAGCTCCCCGATGGTTAATGCGTGGATTTTATGAAGAGAATGTTCGTGCATTATGAATACGGTTTCTTAATGCATAGTTGTTCGCATGGAAAGATTTTCGATGAAGACGAACTCTGAAGGTATATAACGCATACCCTATTTTCTACTCCCTCCGTCCGGAAATACTTGTCATCAAAATGGATAAAAGGGGATGTATCTAGATGTATTTTAGTTCTAGATACATCTCTTTTTATCCATTTTGAAGACGAGTATTTCTGGACGAAGGGAGTATTTCCTTTCTGAAATTCAGAAACAATTTTCACTTGCCTACAACAGGTTCTCAGGTCAAAGTGTACATGAACGATGGTTGGCAGCTCATATTCACCTCCAGATTTTTTATCTAAAGGTATTGACAGAATCACTTGTGTTTCGTTACCAACATGATTGTGCAGCCCGGCCAAAAATAAGTACAAGAACCACTGGAATTCAAGGTGCGAATATACATAATTGAAAAAATCTAATTAATCTCATCCCTTCTATTTAAAAAGAACATATCACTGGATCTGAGTAGAGCAGCAGCTCATGTGTAGCAAGCTAGCGGCACTTCCTATGCCACTTACGCCGGTGTGCACTATTTGCTTCTGCAGGGGCGTGTAGGCGGCAGCATACATCGTGATTCTCTCCTGCAACAACTTGCAATGCAAGGTCTTTGCTGTGAAAGATTTAGGGTATCTGGGAACAATTGCTTTTGTTTTTCCTTGAACTATTAGATCAGCACACACTGCCAAAATATTTTGGTTTGTGTAGGCATTACTCTTACAACTTACAAGATCTTCGGATGTTCTTTTGTCTTCCAAAGTTCTACTGATTTTTTTTTGTGAGTGCCAAAGGTATACTAGATTTTCCTTTTTTACTTTCACATCTTCGAATCAGTTGCTTGTGGATTGATGTGCATGGTTTGGCATGAGTCTGTGGTCCACTTCAGTGCACCGTTGGTATTATAACCACTACAAATATAGCTATATTGCCAATATAGTAGAAATGGGAATTGAAATATCGGACATTTCTTTCTGTCATAGTTGAAAAAAGAAAAAAGAAAAATTGATAGTTGATTGTATACTCATTTGAAAAATTATGATCTCGCATCTCTTATTGCGGTTATGTAGCACAATGGGAAAGCTATGCTAAATACTCCCTCCGTCCCAAAATAAGTGACTCAACTTTATACTAACTTTGACTAAAGTTAATGTAAAGTTGAGTCACTTATTTTGAGACGGAGGGAGTAAATCACAATGATTACATATAAAGTATTTATGTACCCGTTGCAACGCGCGGGCAATTACCTAGTATGAATAAAAAACTGGCAGCAACTTTCGGTCTCGCTCATGCAGTGGGGTGGTGCCACGATTGGGCAAGTTTCCAAGCAGATTAAAGTATTGAAGAAAGAGCTGGCAAAAATGCAAAATGACCCTCAAAGGTTAGCACCATCACATGTAGAGCTAAAAACTAATGAGAAGTTAGTTGAACTATATCACATGGAGGAGATTCTGCTCCGGCAACGGTCCCGTGTTGATTGGTTGAAAGATGGTGATAAGAATACTAAGTACTTTCAAAGGCGGGCGAGTATGAGGAGAAGGAAAAATCCTATAAAATCCCTTCAACGGGAGGATGGATCTATGACATCTGACCCGAAGGAGATGGCAGCATTGGCGAATTCCTTCTACCAGAACTTGTTCACGTCAGAAGGCACATCTGGTATGGGTGTCGTACTAGATGTTGTTCCAGAAAAGGTAACACCAGAGATGAATGCAATGTTAACGGCCCCTTTTAATGGTGACGAGGTAAAACGTGCTCTTTTCCAAATGTTCCCAACGAGTGCACCGGGCCCGGACGGTTATCCAGCTCACTTCTTCCTAAGGCATTGGAATATTTGTGGCGGTGATGTTACTGAAGTGGTACTTTGTATACTTCGAGGTGAAGAAAGCCCGGAAGTGATCAATGAAACTATCCTCGTTTTGATCCCAAAGGTAAAAGACCCCACTCAGCTTACTCAGTTCAGGCCAATAAGTTTGTGTAATGTGTTGTACAAGATTGTTTCGAAGGTGCTTTCAAACAGGTTGAAACAGATCCTACCAGAGATTATATCAGAGGAGCAGTTGGCTTTTGTCCCGGGAAGACTCATCACAGATAACATCATCTTGGCATATGAATGTTTGCATTTCATGAAGAGGAATAAAGCCAAAAGAAATCATTTATGTGCTATTAAAATGGATATGATGAAGGCATATTATCGTGCCGAATGGGAGTATTTGGAGGCCATCATGTTAAAACTGGGTTTTGCGCCAACATGAGTCTCTTTGATCATGAGGATGGTGAGCTCAGTTACCTTTTCAGTTCTGTTTAATGGTGGCAAATTGGAAGGTTTTTTTACCTTCTAGGGGAATCCGTCAGGGGGACCCAATTTCTCCTTACCTATTTTTACTTGCAGTAGAGGGCCTTTCGTGCCTTTTAAAAACAACAAACGAATCATCGCACCTTGGTGGTATTCAAGTGGCTACCATGGCTCCGCCGGTTAGCCACTTGCTCTTTGCGGATGATAGCCTGATGTTTGTAAAAGCTAGTGTTGATGGAGCAAATGAGTTGTCCTCTTTGATGGAGAGATATTGCAATGCATCGGGGCAAAGAATTAATTTATCAAAGTCTTCAGTGTACTTCAGTAAGGGGTGCCTGACCAGCCTCAAAACAGAAGTTAAGCAGGCCTTAAATATTCCCACTGAAAGCCTGTCTGATAGATACCTTTGCATGCCAACTGATGTTGATAGTAGTAAGAATGGAGCCTTCAAGTTTTTAAAGGATCGAGTGTGGAATAAAGTCAAGGGTTGGATGGAAAAGGTTCTGTCAGTTGGGGGGAAAGAGGTGCTTATTAAGTCAGTGGCCCAAGTAGTCCCTGTTTACTCTATGTCATGTTTGAAGCTCCCGCGTGGTTTATGTGAGCACCTAAACTTGCTTATTCAGAAATTTTGGTGGGGCAGCAAGGAAGGAAAAGAGGAAAGCTAGCTGGGTGTCTTGGAGCACTATGACAAGGCCAAAGCAATGCGGTGGTCTAGGGTTTAGAGACATATAATTATTCAACCTTGCACTCCTGGCTAGGCAAGCATGGCAGATTCTCACGGAACCAAACTCTTTGAGCACAAGGATCCTTAAGGCCAAATATTTCCCTAATTGTGTATTTTTGCAAGCTGAGCTAGGATCAGCTCCCTCTGAAGTGTGGAGGTCGATTATGGACGGACGAGACACGTTAAACCAAGGCTTGATAAGGAGAATAGGCAATGGGAACAACACTTTGATCTGGCAACATAACTGGCTACCCCGTCCACATAACATGCGGCAAGTCATGAGCAGAATAGCCAATCCACCTCAACTAGTTCGGGATTTGATCCTTCCTGGGGCAGAATGGGATAGAGAAGCAATTGCAGAAATCTTTATCCCAATGGATGCTTAAGCAATTCAAGCTATCCCGCTATGCACTCGCCAGATCGAGGACTTTTGGTCTTGGGTATATGAGAAAAATGGTATGTTTTCGGTCAGGTCTGCATACCGGAGGCTAGTGACGACCAAGCTAAGGCGTGAGGCATGGTTAGAGGGACGATCCGACTCATCAAATGATGCGGGTGAGCAGAAAGCTTGGTCGAAATTGTGGAAGATTGATGTGCCTTCTAAATTAAAAATATTCCTATGGCGTCTCGCTGAACAGTCGATCCCAACGGCTGACCTTCTACATCATAGAAATATGTCAACAGTCTCTTCATGTGGCCTGTGTGGAGCGGAGGACTCCTGGCAACATTCCCTGCTGCATTGCACAGTGGCGAGATGTGTGTGGGCTCTCCAAGATAATGACCTTGTTGAAGCAGTTACTAGTGTAAGGGAGCCAGATGCCAAATGATGGGTTTTTGAGCTGATGGAGATTCTACTAGAGACAGAATTTAATCAGGTTCTGATTAGCCTGTGGGCGATATGGCATGCTAAGCGCAAGGCACTCCATGAGCATATCTTCCAGAGCCCACAGCAAACTCATGGCTTTATAATGAAATATCTCTATGAATTGGAAGAGTGCAGGCCGAAGAAGCCAACAGTTACTTCTGCCAGTCCGGTTAGAGCGAAACCCAAGTGGATTCCACCACCTTCAGGGGTGTTTAAGGTTAGAGTAGATGGGGCGGTGGCTCGGTCATGTAATGAAGGAGCCTATAGTGCTGTTTGCAGGAACTCGGAGGGCACGTACATGGGAGCCTCGGCAATCAGATGCATCAGTGTTACTGATCCAGCAACCCTTGAAGCACTTGGGTGTCGAGAGGCGCTGGCCTTGGCTAATGATCTTGGTTTAACACATGTTATCATCGCGTCTAACTGCCAAGGAGTGGTGTGCGACATCTCGCATGGCATAGGAGGAATGTACGCAAGCATTGTGAAGGAAATTACAGCTACGGCGGCACAATTTCTGCAATGTACATTCATCTTCGAAGGGAGTGACTCGCATCAAGAGGCTCATAGCCTCGCCAAACATGCTTTCGGTCTAGGTTTGGGGCGCCACGTGTGGCCTATAAACCCCCCATCTTTGAATTGTATTCCTATGAACATTTCTGTTGAATAAAGCAAGCATGTTTTGGACGCAAAAAAAAAGAAAAGAAAAGAAAAGGAAGAATTAGATTACATTCTGTCCAACCTTGCTCATGAATAATGGAATTTCAACTTTGAAGTTCATAATCTCATCAAGCATGCGTCTTTGCTAGGTATTGGTCGAGCTCTACCTTATAGCCCAATTATTTTAGCTGTAAACATTACTATTACCTAATAAAGTTTGGTGTCACAATCATGAAAAATGAAAAACATAATTAGATTACATTCAGGACCAGAACGTGAGAACCAATCTTTGATTGGATGGTTACTAGGGCAATGGTACCCCAATCCCACAAGGGACCAGACCACATATTTTCACGCTTTGGTGTCTCCTAAAGGCAGAATATTCGTTTAGTGGGAGGCGACATTACTGACGATAGCGATGCAAATGTGTGAAGTGTCAGCTTAGTCTTTTGAATGTGTTCATAGGGGTAGAGTGTACGTGCATTTTATAGGGGTGAGTGTATGTAGATGTTTTGTGAGCGTCTGCGTCTATAAGAGACATCTGAGGGAACTAGACAACTACATGGTCGGATGATACATTGTTTAAAAAGTGTTCATGAAATTTAAAATGCATTCATTGAATTTTAAAAGGTGTAAACACTTCTAGTGAAGCGTAGTGATGGCAACCGTTGAGCGAATCTAAGTGTTGCGGGGGGTACGTGGTGTCAACGGGATGGTGGCAGAGGCTGCGGGTCTAGACTGAAGTAAACGCCGACATGGATGAAGGCGAGCAGGGGAGCAAGGCTGTCGGGGGTGGGGGTGGGGGACTATTTCTTGCTCAGAAGTTGCTTCAACCTTCTAAATTTGAGGCACATCCGACACGACTCCTAAATTATCGAAGAGAAAAATCGGTTGACGGTTCAGTTAGGTGCGTCTTAATTCCTTAAAAAGATCTTTTGAAAAATTAATCCTCTTCAAGCTTCGGGAGGTTTGAGATAAGGACCAGCGACTCGCTAGAAATCACCACATAAGGTGAATTCCCCTCTCTAAAATTGTTTCCATTCCTCTTCATTAAACAAGGCCAAAAAATAAACATTTTTAGTGGTAACCAAAAAAATAACCAAGGTGGCCACACTCGTAAAGAGGTTCAAGGCTTCTGTTTGTTCATTTGATCATTTCCAAAGGTAACCAAATATGTTAATCCTCGCGTGCTGGCCCCATAGCATGTGCCCGACCCATGGTGGGGCTGACCGGACACAATTATAACCGGGTTGTGCCTGGATCGCGAGGTTGGGCATGTGTGCCAGCACTGCACACCCTGTTTTTTCTAGATTTTTTTCATATATTAGTCCCCCCCCCCCCGTTTCTTTTTTGCGTCGTGTCTGGGCTAGGAGCACAGCACAGGTGTTGGCCCGACACATCCCGTATATTAAGTGTGTCTGCGTGGGTGATGCCGAGTGACAGCTATTTTATGACTGGTACTGATTTTTAATAGGAATCGCCAATGGGCGACAAAGTAATGGGCTGGCCCATTTAGCTGCGTCGATCACTAGCTTCCCTCGTGCAGGGTCTGATAGGTGTGTTCATCGGTTCAATCTGATTTTTTTTTGTTTTCTGTTGTTTTTCATTCGGTTTTCCTTGCCAATTTTCTTCGAGTTTTTCTTCATTATATTTTGGGTTTTCCTTTTTTTTTGCAACTGTTTTCTTTGTTTTTTGGTTTTTCGCTAGTTTCTTCTGTTTTTTTTTCTTTGTTATTTTGTCAGTTTCCTTTGTTTTTGACGGTATTCTTCATTTTTTCTTCTTCTTTTGCACTTATGATTTTCTTTGTTTCTTTCTTGCTTCTTTTTGTTATGTTATGGTGATAAGAATACTAAGTACTTTCAAAGGCGGGCGAGTATAAGGAGAAGGAAAAATCTTATAAAATCCCTTCAACGGGAGGATGGATCTATGACATCTGACCCGAAGGAGATGGCAGCATTGGCGAATTCATTCTACCAGAACTTGTTCACGTCAGAAGGCACATCCGGTATGGGCGCCGTCCTAGATGTTGTTCCAGAAAAGGTAACACCAGAGATGAATGCAATGTTAACATCCCCTTTTAATGGTGACGAGGTAAAACATGCTCTTTTCCAAATGTTCCCAACGAAGGCACCGGGCCCAGACGGTTATCCAGCTCACTTCTTCCTAAGGCATTGGGATATTTGTGGCGGTGAGGTTACTGAAGTGGTACTTTGTATACTTCGAGGTGAAGAAAGCTCGTAAGTGACCAATGAAACTATCCTCGTTTGGATCCCAAAGGTAAAAGACCCCACTCAGCTTACTCAGTTCAGGCCAATAAGTTTGTGTAATGTGTTGTACAAGATTGTTTCGAAGGTGCTTTCAAACAGGTTGAAACGGATCATACCAGAGATTATATCAGAGGAGCAGTCGACTTTTGTCCCGGGAAGACTCATCACAGATAACATCATCTCGGCATATGAATGTTTGCATTTCATGAAGAGGAATAAAGACAAAAGAAATCATTTATGTGCTATTAAAATGGATACGATGAAGGCATATTATCGTGCCGAATGGGAATATTTGGAGGCCATCATGTTAAAACTGGGTTTTGCGCCAACATGAGTCTCTTTGATCATGAGGATGGTGAGCTCAGTTACCTTTTCAGTTCTGTTTAATGGTGGCAAATTGGAAGGTTTTTTTACCTTCTAGGGAAATCCGTCAGGGGGACCCAATTTCTCCTTACCTATTTTTACTTGCAGCAGAGGGCCTTTCGTGCCTCTTAAAAACAACAAACGAATCATCGCACCTCGATGGTATTCAAGTGGCTACCATGGCTCTGCCGGTTAGCCACTTGCTCTTTGCGGATGATAGCCTGATGTTTGTAAAAGCTAGTGTTGATGGACCAAATGAGTTGTCCTCTTTGATGGAGAGATATTGTAATGCATCGGGGCAAAGAATTAATTTATCAAAGTCTTCGGTGTACTTCAGTAAGGGGTGCCCGACCAGCCTCAAAACAGAAGTTAAGCAGGCCTTAAATATTCCCACTAAAAGCCTGTCTGATAGATACCTTTGCATGCCAACTGATGTTGATAGTAGTAAGAATGGAGCCTTCAAGTTTTTAAAGGATCAAGTGTGGAATAAAGTCAAGGGTTGGATGGAAAAGGTTCTGTCAGTTGGGGGGAAAGAGGTGCTTATTAAGTCAGTGGCCCAAGCAGTCCCTGTTTACTCTATGTCATGTTTGAAGCTCCTGTGTGGTTTATGTGAGCACCTAAACTCGCTTATTCGGAAATTTTGGTGGGGCAGCAAGGAAGGAAAAGAGGAAAGCTAGTTGGGTGTCTTGGAGCACTATGACAAGGCCAAAGCAATGCGGTGGTCTAGGGTTCAGAGACATAGAATTATTCAACCTTGCACTCCTGGCTAGGCAAGCATGGCAGATTCTCACGGAACCAAACTCTTTGAGCACAAGGATCCTTAAGGCCAAATATTTCCCTAATTGTGAATTTTTGCAAGCTGAGCAAGGATCAGCTCCCTCTGAAGTGTGGAGGTCGATTATGGACAGACGAGACACGCTAAACCAAGGCTTGATAAGGAGAATAGGCAATGGGAACAACACTTCGATCTGGCAACATAACTGGCTACCCCGTCCACATAACATGCGGCAAATCATGAGCAGAATACCCAATCCACCACAACTAGTTCGGGATTTGATCCTTCCCAGGGCAGAATGGGATAGAGAAGCAATTGCAGAAATCTTTATCCCAACGGATGCTTCAGCAATTCAAGCTATCCCGCTATGCACTCGCCAGATCGAGGACTTTTGGTCTCGGGTACATGAGAAAAATGGTATGTTTACGGTTAGGTCTGCATACCGGATGCTAGTGACGACCAAGCTAAGGCGTGAGGCATGGTTAGAGGGACGATCCGACTCATCAAATGATGTGGGTGAGCAGAAAGCTTGGTCGAAATTGTGGAAGATTGATGTGCCTTCTAAATTAAAAATATTCCTATGGCGTCTCGCTCAACAGTCGATCCCAACGGCTGACCTTCTACATCATAGAAATATGTCAACAGTCTCTTCATGTGGCCTGTGTGGAGCGGAGGACTCCTGGCAACATTCCCTGCTGCATTGCACAGTGGCGAGATGCGTGTGGGCTCTCCAAGATAATGACCTTGTTGAAGCAGTTACTAGTGTAAGGGAGCCAGATGCCAAACGATTGGTTTTTGCGCTGATGGAGATTCTACCAGAGATAGAATTTAATCAGGTTCTGATTAGCCTGTGGGCGATATGGCATGCTAAGCGCAAGGCACTCCATGAGCATATCTTCCAGAGCCCACAGCAAACTCATGGCTTTATAATGAAATATCTCTATGAATTGGAAGAGTGCAGGCCGAAGAAGCCAACAGTTACTTCTGCCAGTCCAGTTAGAGCGAAACCCAAGTGGATTCCACCACCTTCAGGGGTGTTTAAGGTCAGAGTAGATGGGGCGGTGGCTCGGTCATGTAATGATGGAGCCTATAGTGATGTTTGCAGGAACTCGGAGGGCACGTACATGGGAGCATCGGCAATCAGATGCATCAGTGTTACTGACCCGGCAACCCTTGAAGCACTTGCGTGTTGAGAGGCGCTGGCCTTGGCTAATGATCTTGGTTTAACACATGTTATCATCGCGTCTAACTGCCAGGGAGTGGTGTGCGACATCTCGCATGGCATAGGAGGAATGTACGCAAGCATTGTGAAGGAAATTACAGCTATGGCGGCACAATTTCTGCAATGTACCTTCATCTTCGAAGGGCGTGACTCAAATCAAGAGCCTCATAGCCTCGCCAAACATGCTTTCGGTCTAGGTTTGGGGCGCCACGTGTGGCCTATAAACCCCCCAACTTTGAATTGTATTCCTATGAACATTTCTGTTGAATAAAGCAAGCATGTTTTGGACGCAAAAAAAGAAAAGAAAAGAAAAGGAAGAATTAGATTACATTCAGTCCAAGCTTGCTCATGAATAATGGAATTTCAACTTTGAAGTTCATAATCTCATCAATCATGCGTCTTTGCTAGGTATTGGTCGGGCTCTACCTTATAGCCCAATTATTTTAGCTGTAAACATTACTATTACCTAATAAGGATTGGTGTCACAATCATGAAAAATGAAAAACAGAATTAGATTACATTCAGGACCAGAGCGTGAGAACCAATCTTTGATTGGATGGTTACTAGGGCAATGGTTCCCCAATCCCACAAGGGACCAGACCACATATTTTCACGCTTTGGTGTCTCCTAAAGGAAGAATATTCGTTTAGTGGGAGGCGACATTCCTGTCAATAGCGATGCACATGTGTGAAGTGTCACCTTTGTCTTTTGAATGTGTTCATAGGGGTAGAGTGTATGTACATTTTATAGGGGTGAGGGTATGTACATGTTTTGTGAGCGTCTGCGTCTATAAGAGACATCAGAGGGAACTAGACAACTACATGGCCGGATGATACATGGTTTAAAAAGTGTTCATGAAATTTAAAATGCATTCATTGAATTTTAAAAGGTGTAAACACTTCTAGTGAAGCGGAGTGATGGCAACCGTTGAGCGAATCTAAGTGTTGCGGGGGGTACGTGGTGTCGATGGGATGGTGGCGGAGGCTATGGGGCTAGACTGAAGTCAACGCCGACATGGATGAGGGCGAGCGGGGGAGCAAGGCTGTTAGGGGGGGCTATTTCTTGTTCAGAAGTTGCTTCGAACTTCTAACTTTGAGGCACATCCGAAACGACTCCTAAATTATCGAAGAGAAAAACCGGTTGACGGTTCGGTTAGGTGCGTCTTAATTCCTTAAAAAGATCTTTTGAAAAATTAAGCCTCTTCAAGCTTCGGGAGGTTAGAGATAAGGACCAGCGACTCGCTAGAAATCGCCACATAAGGTGAATTCCCCTCTCTAAAATTGTTTCCATTCCTCTTCGTTAAACAAGGCCAAAAAATAAACATTTTTAGTGGTAACCTAAAAAATAACCAAGGTGGCCACACTCGTAAGGAGGTTCAATGGCTTCTGTTTGTTCATTTGACCATTTCCAAAGGTAACCAAATGCGTTAATCGTGGCGTGCTGGCCCCATAGCATGTGCCCGACCCATGGTGGGGCTGACCGGGCACAATTATAACAGGGTTGTGCCTGGATCGCGAGGTTGGGCATGTGTGCCAGCACTGCACACCCTGTTTTTTCTAGATTTTTTTCATATATTAGCCCCCCCCTTTCTTTGTTGTGTCGTGTCTGGGCTAGAAGCACAGCACAGGTGTTGGCCCAACACATCCCGTATATTAAGTGTGTCTGCGTGGGTGATGCCGAGTGACAGCTATTTTATGACGGGTACTCATTTTTAATAGGAATCGCCAATGGGCAACAAAGTAATGGGCTGGCCCATTTAGCTGCATCGATCACTAGCTTCCCTCGCGCCGGGTCTGATAGGTGTGTTCATCGGTTCAGTCTGATTTTTTTTTTGTTTTCCGTTGTTTTTCATTCGGCTTTCCTTGTTTTCTTTGCCAATTTTCTTTGATTTTTTCTTCATTATATTTTGGTTTTTCCCTTTTTTGCAACTGTTTTCTTTGTTTTTTGGTTTTTCGCTGGTTTCTTCTGTTTTCTTTTTTTCTTTGTTATTTTGTCAGTTTCCTTTGTTTTTTACGCTATTCTTCATTTTTTCTTCTTCTTTTGCACTTATGATTTTCTTTGTTTCTTTCTTGCTTCTTTTTGTTATGTTATGGTGATAAGAATACTAAGTACTTTCAAAGGCGGGCGAGTATGAGGAGAAGGAAAAATCTTATAAAATCTGTTCAATGGGAGGATGGATCTATGACATCTGACCCAAAGGAGATGGCAGCATTGGCGAATTCCTTCTACCAGAACTTGTTCACGTCAGAAGGCACATCCGGTATGGGCGCCGTACTAGATGTTGTTCTAGAAAAGGTAACACCAGAGATGAATGCAATGTTAACAGCCCCTTTTAAAGGTGACGAGGTAAAATGTGCTCTTTTCCACATGTTCCCAACGAAGGCACCGGGCCCGGACGGTTATCCAGCTCACTTCTTCCTAAGGCATTGGGATATTTGTGGCGGTGAGGTTACTAAAGTGGTACTTCGTATACTTCGAGGTGAAGAAAGCCCAGAAGTGATCAATGAAACTATCCTCGTTTTGATCCCAAAGGTAAAAGACCCCACTCAGCTTACTCAGTTCAGGCCAATAAGTTTGTGTAATGTGTTGTACAAGATTGCTCCGAAGGTGCTTTCAAACAGGTTGAAACAGATCCTACTAGAGATTATATCAGAGGAGCAGTCGGCTTTTGTCTCGGGAAGACTCATCACAGATAACATCATCTCGGCATATGAATGTTTGCATTTCATGAAGAGGAATAAAGCCAAAAGAAATCGTTTATGTGTTGTTAAAATGGATATGATGAAGGCATATTATCATGCCGAATGGGAGTATTTGGAGGCCATCATGTTAAAACTGGGTTTTGTGCCAACATGAGTCTCTTTGATCATGAGGATGGTGAGCTCAGTTACCTTTTCAGTTCTGTTTAATGGTGGCAAATTGGAAGGTTTTTTACCTTCTAGGGGAATCCGTCAGGGGGACCCAATTCTCCTTACCTATTTTTACTTGCAGCGGAGGGCCTTTCGTGCCTCTTAAAAACAACAAATAAATCATCGCACCTTGGTGGTATTCAAGTGGCTCCCACGGCTCCACCGGTTAGCCACTTGCTCTTTGCGGATGATAGCCTGATGTTTGTAAAAGCTAGTGTTGATGGAGCAAATGAGTTGTCCTCTTTGATGGAGAGATATTGCAATGCATCGGGGCAAAGAATTAATTTATCAAAGTCTTCGGTGTACTTCAGTAAGGGTTGCCCGACCAGCCTCAAAACAGAAGTTAAGCAGGCCTTAAATATTCCCACTGAAAGCCTGTATGATAGATACCTTGGCATGCCAACTAATGTTGGTAGTAGTAAGAATGGAGCCTTCAAGTTTTTAAAGGATCGAGTGTGGAATAAAGTCAAGGGTTTGATGGAAAAGGTTCTGTCAGTTGGGGGGAAAGAGGTGCTTATTAAGTCAGTGGCCCAAGTAGTCCCTGTTTACTCTATGTCATGTTTCAAGCTCCCGCGTGGTTTATGTGAGCACCTAAACTTGCTTATTCGGAAATTTTGGTGGGGCAGCAAGGAAGGAAAAGAGGAAAGCTAGCTGGGTGTCTTGGAGCACTATGACAAGGACAAAGCAATACGGTGGTCTAGGGTTCAGTGATATAGAATTATTCAACCTTGCACTCCTGGCTAGGCAAGCATGGCAGATTCTCACGGAACCAAACTCTTTGAGCGCACGGATCCTTAAGGCCAAATATTTCCCTAACTGTTAAGTTTTGCAAGCTGAGCTAGGATCAGCTCCGTCTCAAGTGTGGAGATCGATTATGGACAGACAAGACACGCTAAACCAAGGCTTGATAAGGAGAATAGGCGATGGGAACAACACTTCGATCTAGCAACATAACTGGCTACCCCGTCCACATAACATGCGGCAAATCATGAGCAGAATAGCCAATCCACCACAACTAGTTCGGGATTTGATCCTTCCCTGGGCGGAATGGGATAGAGAAGCAATTGCAAATCTTTATCCCAACGGATGCTTCAGCAATTCAAGCTATCCCGCTATGCACTCGCCAGATCGAGGACTTTTGGTCTTTGGTACATGAGAAAAATGGTATGTTTACGGTCAGGTCTGCATACCGGATGCTAGTGATGACCAAGCTAAGGCGTGAGGCATGGTTAGAGGGACGACCCGACCCATCAAATGATGCAGGTGAGCAGAAAGCTTGGTCGAAATTGTGGAAGATTGATGTGCCTTCTAAATTAAAAATATTCCTATGGCGTGTGGCTCAACAATAGATCCCAACGACTGACCTTCTACATCATAGAAATATGTCAACAGTCTCTTCATGTGGCATATGTGGAGCGTAGGACTCCTGGCAACATTCCCTGCTGCATTGCACAGTGGCGAGATGTGTGTGGGCTCTCCAAGATAATGACCTTGTTGAAGCAGTTACTAGTGTAAGGGAGCCAGATGCCAAATGATGGGTTTTTGAGATGATGGAGATTCTACCAGAGACAGAATTTAATCAGGTTCTGATTAGCCTGTGGGCGATATGGCATGCTAAGCGCAAGGCACTCCATGAGCATATCTTCCAGAGCCCGCAGCAAACTCATGGCTTTATAATGAAATATCTCTATGAATTGAAAGAGTGCAGGCCGAAGAAGCCAACAGATACTTCTGCCAGTCCGGTTAGAGTGAAACCCAAGTGGATTCCACCACCTTCAGGGGTGTTTAAGGTCAGAGTAGATGGGGCGGTGGCTCGTGTTGGGGAACGTAGTAATTTCAAAAAAAATCCTACGCACACGCAAGATCATGGTGATGCATAACAACGAGAGGGGGAGTGTATCTTCATACCCTTGAAGATCGCTAAGCGGAAGCGTTTATCAACGCGGTTGATGTAGTCATAAGTCTTCACGATCCATACGATCCAAGTACCGAACGCACGGCACCTCGGAGTTCTACACACGTTCAGCTCGATGACGTCCTCGCCTTCTCAATCCAGCAAGACGGGCGAAGTAGTAGATGAGTTCCGGCAGCACGATGGCATGGTGACGGTGTTGGTGAAGAACAATCTCCGCAGGGCTTCACCTAAGCACTACGAAAACTATGACGGGGGATAAACTAGAGGGGACGGGGTTGCCGGCACACGGCTTGGTGTTTCTTGATGTGTCCTTGGTGCTAGCCCTGCCCCTCTATTTATATGTTGAGCCTTGGGGTCGAAACTTGGAGTAAAAGCCTCCACAAAGTCGGTTTCACTCGAAAGGCAAGAGTCCTTCTCGGACTCCAGGGCCATATGCCAGGGTTCCCGGCGTCTGGACCCAGACGTCAGGGACCCTGGCGTCTGGCCCCTGGACTCCGCAAAACTTCCTTTTGCGCTTTCCAAAAACCTTGTGGGCTTTCCCCTTTGGCCCAAATAACGTGTTCTCATACCCAAACATTTCGGGAAACATCCGAAACCCCTTCCGGTGAATTCCGGAACCCTTCCGGAGACCAAACAACATTATCCCATATATTAAACTTCATCTCCAGACCATTCCGGAGTTCCTCGTCGTGTCCGTGATCTCATTTGGGACTCCGAACAACATTCGGTTACCAACATACATAACTCATATAATACTATATCGTCAACGAACGTTAAGCGTGCAGACCCTACGGGTTCGAGAACTATGTAGACATGACCGAGACATCTCTCTGGTCAATAACCAATAGCCGAACCTGGATGCCCATATTGGCTCCTACATATTCTACGAAGATCTTTATCGGTCAAATCGCATAACAACATAGGTTGTTCCCTTTGTCATCGGTATGTTACTTGCCCGAGATTCGATCATCGGTATCCCAATACCTAGTTCAATCTCTTTACCGACAAGTCTCTTTACTCGTTACGTAATGCATCATCCTGTAACTAACTCATTAGCTACATTGCTTGCAAGGCTTATAGTGATGTGCATTACTGAGAGGGCCCAGAGATACCTCTCCGACAATCGGAGTGACAAAACCTAATCTCGAAATATGCCAACTCAACATATACCTTTGGAGACACATGTAGAGATCCTTTATAATCATCCAGTTATGTTGTCACATTTGGTAGCACACAAAGTGTTCCTCCGGTAAACGGGAGTTGCATAATCTCATAGTTGTAGGAACATGTATAAGTCATGAAGAAAGCAATAGCAACATACTAAACGATCAAGTGCTAAGCTAACGGAATGGGTCATGTCAATCACATCATTCTCCTAATGATGTGATCCCGTTAATCAAATGACAACTCATGTCTATGGTTAGGAAACATAACCATCTTTGATTAATGAGCTAGTCAAGTAGAGGCATACTAGTGACATTAAGTTTGTCTATGTATTCACACATGTATCAAGTTTCCGTTTAATACAATTCTAGCATGAATAATAAACATTTATCGTGAAATAAGGAAATAAATAATAACTTAATTATTTCCTATAGGGCATATTTCCTTAAGTCTCCCACTTGCACTAGAGTCAATAATCTAGTTCACATCACCATGTGATATAACACCAATATTCACATCTGTATGTGATTAATACCCATAGTTCACATCGTCATGTGATCAACACCCAAAGGGTTTACTAGAGTCAATAATCTAGTTCACATTGCTATGTGATAAACACCTAAAGAGTACTAAGGTATGATCATGTTTTGCTCGTGAGAGAAGTATAGTCAACGAGTCTGTTACATTCAGAGTTGTATGTATTTTGCAAATTTTCTATGTCTACAATGCTCTGCACGGAGCTACTCTAGCTAATTGCTCCCACTTTCAATATGTATCCAGATTGAGACTTAGAGTCATCTGGATCAGTGTAAAAGCTTGCACCGATGTAACTCCTTACGACGGGCTCTTTTATCACCTCCATAATCGAGAAATATTTCCTTGGTCCTCATAAGGATATTCTTGACCGCTGTCCAGTGATCTACTCTTAGATCAAAATTGTACTCCCTTGCCAAACTCAGAACAAAGTATACAATAGGTTTGGTACACAGCATAGCATACTTTATAGAACCTATGACTGTGGCATAGGGAATGACTTTTCATTCTCTTTCTATTTTCTGCCATGGTCGGGTTTTGAGTCTTACTCAACTTCACACCTTGCAACACAGGCAAGAACTCCTTCTTTGATTGTTCCATTTTGAACTACTTCAAAAACTTATCAAGGTATGTACTCATTGAAAAATCTTATCAAGCGTTTTGATCTATCTCTATAGATCTTGATGCTCAATGTGTAAGCAACTTCACCGAGGTTTTTCATTGAAAAACTTTTATTCAAGTATCCTTTTATGCTATCCAGAAATTCTATATCATTTCCAATCAACAATATGTCGTCCACATATAATATCAGAAATGCTACAGAGCTCCCACTCACTTTCTTGTAATTACAGGCTTCTCCAGAAGTCTGTATAAAACCATATACTTTGATCAAACTATCAAAGTGTTTATTCCAACTCCGAGAGGCTTGCACGAGTCCATAAATGGATCGCTGGAGCTTGCACACTTTGTTAGCACCCTTTGGATCGACAAAACCTTCTGGTTGCATCATATACAACTCTTCTTTAATAAATACATTATGGAATGCAGTTTTGACATCCATTTGCCAAATTTCATAAAATGTGGCAATTTCTAACATGATTCGGACAGACTTAAGCATCGATATGAGTGAGAAAATCTCATCGTATTCAACATCTTGAACTCTGTCAAAAACCTTTTTTTGACAAGTATAGCTTTGTAGATAGTAACACTACTATCAATGTCCGTCTTCCTCTTGAAGATTCATTTATATAATATGGCTTGCCGATCATCGGGCAACTCCACCAAAGTCCACACTTTGTTCTCATACATGGATCCCATCTCAGATTTCATGGTCTCAAGCCATTTTGCGGAATCTGGGCTCATCATCGCTTCCTCATAGTTCGTAGGTTCATCATGGTCAGGTAACATGACCTCCATAACAGGATTACCATACCACTCTGGTGCGGATCTTACTCTGGTTGACCTACGAGGTTTGGTAGTAACTTGATCCGAAGTTTCATGATCATCATCATCAACTTCCTCACTAATCGGTGTAGGCGTCATAGGAACTGGTTTCTGTGATGAACTACTTTCAATAAGGGAGCAGGTACAATTACCTTATCAAACTCTACTTCCTCCCACTCACTTGTTTCGAGAGAAACTCCTTCTCTAGAAAGGATCCATCTTAGCAACGAATATCTTGCCTTCGGATCTGTGATAGAAGGTGTACCCAACAGTTTCCTTTGGGTATTCTATGAAGACGCACTTCTCCGATTTGGGTTCGAGCTTATCAGGTTGAAACTTTTTCACATAAGCATCGCAGCCCCAAACTTTAAGAAACGACAACTTTGGTTTCTTGCCAAACCACAGTTCATAAGGCGTCGTCTCAATGGATTTTGATGGTGCCCCATTTTAAAGTGAATGCAACTATCTCTAATGCAGAACCCCAAAAAGATAGTGGTAAATCGGTAAGATACATCATAGATCGCACCATATCCAATAAAGTGTGGTTACGACGTTCGGATACACCATTACGCTGTGGTGTTCCATGTGGCATGAGCTGTGAAACTATTCCACATTGTTTTATATGAAGGCCAAACTCATAACTCAAATATTCTCCTCCACGATCAGGTCGTAGAAACTTTATTTTCTTGTTACGATGATTCTCTACTTCACTCTGAAATTCTTTGAACTTTTCAAATGTTTCAGACTTGTGTTTCATTAAGTAGATATACCCATATCTACTCAAATCATCTGTGAAGGTCAGAAAATAACGATATTCGCCACGAGCATCAACACTCATTGGTTCGCATACATCAGTATGTATTATTTCCAATAAGTCAGTAGCTCGTTCCATTTTTCCGGAGAACGGAGTTTTAGTCATCTTGCCCATAAGGCACGGTTCGCAAGCATCAAATGATTCATAATCAAGTGATTCCAAAAGTCCATCTTTAAGGAGTTTATTTATGCTTTACACCGATATGACCCAAACGGCAGTGCCACAAATATGTTGCACTATCATTATCAATTTTGCATCTTTTGGCATTAATATTATGAATATGTTTATTACTACGATCAAGATTCAATAAACCATCAACATTGGGTGTATGACCATAGAAGGTTTTATTCATGTAAACAGAATAACAATTTATTCTCCGTCTTAAATGGATAATCGTATCGCAATAAACATGATCTAATCATATTTATGCTCAATGCAAACACCAAATAACATTTATTTAGGTTCTACAATAATCTCGAAAGTATAGGGAGTGTACGATGATGATCATATCAATTTTGGAACCACTTCCAACATACATCGTCACTTCACCCTCAACTAGTCGCTGTTTATTCTGTAACTCCTGTTTCGAGTTACTAATCTTAGCAACCGAACAAGTATCAAATACCCAGGGGTTACTATAAACACTAGTAAGGTACACATAAATAACCTGTATATCAAATATACCCTTGTTCACTTTTCCATCCTTCATATCTACCAAATATTCAGGGCATTTCCACTTCCGGTGACCATTTCCTTTGCAGTAGAAGCACTCAGTTTCAAGCTTTGGTCCAGCTTTGGGCTTCTTCATGGGAGTGACAACTTGCTTGCCATTCTACTTGAAGTTCCCTTTATTTCCCTTTGCCCTTTTATTGAAACTAGTGATCTTGTCAATCATCAACACTTGATGTTCTTTCTTGATTTCTACCTTCGTTAATTTCACCATCACGAAGAGCTCGGGAATGGTTTTCGTCATCCCTTGCATACTATAGTTCATCATGAAATTCCAGCAACTTGGTGATGGTGACTAGAGAACTCTGCCAATCACTATCTTATCTAGAAGATTAACTCCCACTTGATTGAAGTGATTGTAGTACTCATACAATCTAAGCACTTTCTCACTAGTTGCGCAGTTCTCCTCCATCTTTTAGGCGAAGTATTTGTCAGAGGTCTCATACCTCTTGACACGGGCATGAGTCTGAAATATCAATTTCATCTCATGGAACATCTCATATGTTCCGTGATGTTTCAAAAAACGTTTTTGTAGTCCCGGTTCTAAGCCATACAACATGGTGCACAAAACTATCAAGTAGTCATCATATTGAGCTAGCCAAACGTTCATAATGTCTGCATCTGCTCCTGCAATAGGTCTGTCACCTAGCGGTGCATCAAGAACATAATTCTTCTGTGCAGCAATGAGGATAAACCTCAAATCACGGACCAAGTCCGCATCATTGCTACTAACATCTCTCAACATAGTTTTTCTCTAGGAACATATAAAAACATAGGGAAGCTATAACGCAAGCTATTGATCTACAACATAATTTGCAAAATACTACTAGGACTAAGTTCATGATAAATTAAAGTTCAATTAATCATATTACTTAAGAACTCCCACTTAGATAGACATTCCTCTAATCATCTAAGTGATCACGTGATCCAAATCAACTAAACCATGTCCGATCATCACGTGAGATGGAGTAGTTTTCAATGGTGAACATCACTATGTTGACCATATCTTCTATATGATTCACGCTCGACCTTTCGGTCTCAGTGTTCCGAGGCCATATCTGTATATGCTAGGCTCGTCAAGTTTAACCTGAGTATTCCAGGTGTGCAACTGTTTTGCACCCATTGTATTTGAACGTAGAGCCTATCACACCCGATCATCACGTGGTGTCTCAGCACGAAGAACTTTCGCAATGGTGCATACTCAGGGAGAACACTTATACCTTGAAATTTAGTGAGAGATCATCTTATAATGCTACCGTCAATCAAAGCAAAATAAGATGCATAAAGGATAAACATCACATGCAATCAATATAAGTGATATGATATGACCATCATCATCTTGTGCTTGTGATCTCCATCTCCGAAGCACCGTCATGACCACCATCGTCACCGGCGCGACACCTTGATCTCCATCGTAGTATCGTTGTCGTTTCACCACCTATTGCTTCTACGACTATCCCTACCACTTAGTGATAAAGTAAAGCAATTACAGGGCGATTGCATTCCATACAATAAAGCGACAACCATATGGCTCCTGCCAGTTGCCGATAACTCGGCAATAAAATATAGCATCACGTCTTGACCATATCACATCACAATATTTCCTACAAAAACAAGTTAGACGTCCTCTACTTTGTTGTTGCAAATTTTATGTGGCTGCTACGGGCTGAGAAAGAACCGTTCTTACCTACGCATCAAAACCACAACGATAGTTCGTCAAGTTAGTGTTGTTCTAACCTACTCAAGGACCGGACGTAGCCACACTCGGTTCAACTGAAGTTGGAGAAACTGACACCCGCCAGCCACCTGTGTGCAAAGCACGTCGGTAGAACCAGTCTCGCGTAAGCGTACGCGTAATGTCGGTCTGGGCCGCTTCATCCAACAATACCGCCGAACCAAAGTATGACTTGTATCGCCCACAACTCACTTGTGCTCTACTCGTGCATATAACATCTACGCATAAAATCAGGCTCGGATGCCACTGTTGGGGAACGTAGTAATTTCAAAAAAATTCCTACGCACACGCAAGATCATGGTGATACATAGCAACAGAGGGGGAGTGTATCTTCATACCCTTGAAGATCGCTAAGCGGAAGCGTTTATCAACGCGGTTGATGTAGTCGTACGTCTTCACGATCCGACCGATCCAAGTACCGAACGCACGGCACCTCGGAGTTCTGCACACGTTCAGCTCGATGACGTCCTCGCCTTCTCGATCCAGCAAGACGGACGAAGTAGTAGATGAGTTCTGGCAGCACGACTGCGTGGTGACGGTGTTGGTGAAGAACAATCTCCGCAGGGCTTCGCCTAAGCACTACGGAAACTATGACGGAGGATAAACTAGAGGGGACGGGGTTGCCGGCACACGGCTTGGTGTTTCTTGATGTGTCCTTGGTGCTAGCCCTGCCCCTCTATTTATATGTTGAGCCTTGGGGTCAAAACTTGGAGTAAAAGCCTCCACAAAGTCGGTTTCACCCGAAAGGCAAGAGTCCTTCTCGGACTCCAGGGCCAGACGCCAGGGACCCTGGCGTCTGGCCCCTGGACTCCGCAAAACTTCCTTTTGCGCTTTCCAAAAACCTTGTGGGCTTTCCCCTTTGGCCCAAATAACGTGTTCTCGTACCCAAACATTTCGGGAAACATCCAGAACCCCTTCCGGTGAATTTCGGAACCCTTCCGGAGACCAAACAACATTATCCCATATATTAAACTTCATCTCCGGACCATTCTGGAGTTCCGCGTCATGTCCGTGATCTCATTTGGGACTCCGAACAACATTCGGTTACCAACATACATAACTCATATAATACTATATCGTCAACGAACGTTAAGCGTGCGGACCCTACGGGTTCGAGAACTATGTAGACATGATCGAGACATCTCTCTGGTCAATAACCAATAGCGGAACCTGGATGCCCATATTGGCTCCTACATATTCTATGAAGATCTTTATCGGTCAAACCGCATAACAACATACGTTGTTCCCTTTGTCATCGGTATGTTACTTGCCCGAGATTCGATCATCGGTATCCCAATACCTAGTTCAATCTCGTTACCGGCAATTCTCTTTACTCGTTATGTAATGCATCATCCCGTAACTAACTCATTAGCTACATTGCTTGCAAGGCTTATAGTGATGTGCATTACCGAGAGGGCCCAGAGATACCTCTCACACAATCAGAGTGACAAAACCTAATCTCGAAATACGCCAACTCAACATATACCTTTGGAGACACCTATAGAGATTCTTTATAATCACCCAGTTATGTTGTGACGTTTGGTAGCACACAAAGTGTTCCTCCGGTAAACGGGAGTTGCATAATCTCATAGTTATAGGAACATGTATATGTCATGAAGAAAGCAATAGCAACATACTAAACGATCAAGTGCTAAGCTAATGGAATGGGTCATGTCAATCACATCATTCTCCTAATGATGTGATCCCGTTAATCAAATGACAACTCATGTCTATGGTTGGGAAACATAACCATCTTTGATTAATGAGCTAGTCAAGTAGAGGCATACTAGTGACATTAAGTTTGTCTATGTATTCACACATGTATCAAGTTTCCATTTATTACAATTCTAGCATTAAATAATAAACATTTATCATGAAATAAGGAAATAAATAATAACTTTACTATTGCCTCTAGGGCATATTTCCTTCAGCTCGGTCATGTAATGAAGGAGCCTATAGTGCTGTTTGCAGGAACTCGGAGGGCACGTACATGGGAGCCTCGGCAATCAGATGCATCGGTGTTACTGATCCAGCAACCCTTGAAGCACTTGCGTGTCGAGAGGCGCTGGCCTTGGCTAATGATCTTGGTTTAACACATGTTATCATCGCGTCTGACTGACAGGGAGTGGTGCGCGACATCTCGCATGGCATAGGAGGAATATACGCAAGCATTGTGAAGGAAATTACAGCTACGGTTGCACAATTTCTTCAATGTACCTTCATCTTCGAAGGTCGTGACTCGAATCAAGAGGCTCGTAACCTCGCCATACATGCTTTTGGTCTAGGTTTGGGGCGCCACGTGTGGCTTATACATTCAGTCCAAGCTTGCTCATGAATAATGGAATTTCAACTTTGAAGTTCATAATCTCATCAAGCATGCGTCTTTGCTAGGTATTGGTCGGGCTCTACCTTATAGCCCAATTATTTTAGCTGTAAACATTACTATTTCCTAATAAAGTTTGGTGTCACGATCATGAAAAATGAAAAACAGAATTAGATTACATTCTGGACCAGAACGTGAGAACCAATCTTTGATTGGATGGTTACTAGGGCAATGGTACCCCAATCCCACAAGGGACCAGACCACATATTTTCACTCTTTGGTGTCTCCTAAAGGTAGAATATTCGTTTAGTGGGAGGCGACATTCCTGTCGATAGCGTTGCACATGTGTGAAGTGTCAGCTTAGTCTTTTGAATCTGTTCATAGGGATAGAGTGTACGTGCATTTTATAGGGGTGAGGGTATGTACATGTTTTGTGAGCGTCTGCGTCTATAAGAGACATCGGAGGGAACTAGACAACTACATGGCCGGATGATACATGGTTTAAAAAGTGTTCATGAAATTTAAAATGCATTCATTGAATTTTAAAAGGTGTAAACACTTCTAGTGAAGCGCAGTGATGGCAACCATTGAGCGAATCTAAGTGTTGCGGGGGGTACGTGGTGTCGATGGGATGGTGGCGGAGGCTACGGGTCTAGATTGAAGTCAACGCCGACATGGATGAGGGCGAGCGTGGGAGCGAGGCTGTCGGGGGTGGGGGTGGGGGGGGGGACTATTTCTTGCTCAGAAGTTGCTTCGAACTTCTAAATTTGAGGCACATCCGAAACGACTCCTAAATTATTGAAGAGAAAAACCGGTTGACGGTTCGGTTAGGTGCGTCTTAATTCCTTAAAAAGATCTTTTGAAAAATTAAGCCTCTTCAAGCTTCGGGAGGTTAGAGATAAGGACCAGTGACTCGCTAGAAATCGCCACATAAGGTGAATTCCCCTCTCTAAAATTGTTTCCATTCCTCTTCGTTAAACAAGGCCAAAAAATAAACATTTTTAGTGGTAACCAAAAAAATAACCGAGGTGGCCACACTTGTAAAGAGGTTCAAGGCTTCTGTTTGTTCATTTGATCATTTCCAAAGGTAACCAAATGCGTTAATCCTGGTGTGCTGGCCCCATAGCATGTGCCCGACCCATGGTGGGGCTGACCGGACACAATTATAACCGGGTTGTGCCTGGACCGCGAGGTTGGGTATGTGTGCCAGCACTGCACACCCTGTTTTTTCTAGATTTTTTCCATATATTAGCTCCCCCGTTTCTTTGGTGTGTCATGTCTGGGCTAGGTGCGCAGCACAGGTGTTGGCCCGGCACATCCCGTATATTAAGTGTGTCTGCGTGGGTGATGCCGAGTGACAGCTATTTTGTGACTGGTACTGATTTTTAATAGGAATCACCAATGGGCGAAAAAGTAATGGGCTGGCCCGTTTAGCTGCATCGATCACTAGCTTCCCTCACGCCGGGTCTGATAGGTGTGTTCATCGGTCCAGTCTGATTTTTTTTGTTTTCTGTTGTTTTTCATTCGGTTTTCCTTGTTTTCTTTGCCAATTTTCTTTGATTTTTTCTTCATTATATTTTGGTTTTTCCTTTATTTTTGCAACTGTTTTCTTTGTTTTTTGGTTTTTCGCTGTTTTCTTTTTTTTCTTTGTTATTTTGTCAGTTTCCTTTGTTTTTGACGGTATTCTTCAATTTATTCTTCTTCTTTTGCACTTATGATTTTCTTTGTTTCTTTCTTGCTTCTTTTTGTTTCTTCGCTTTCCTTTTTGTTTTTTCTCGGTTTTCTTTGTTTTTTGAAACATGACTACTTTATTTTTATTTTTCCAACACATGCCTACTTTTGTTACAAAATGTATACATGTAAAAAAAGTATAGACATTTAACTTTTTTCAAATACATATTCAACATTTTTTGCAAAACAATATGTTCGAAATATATTAAAAAAATTCAAATACATGTTGAAATATTTTTCAACTGATAGAAACGTTTTTATACATTGTATAAACAGTTTTTGTACATTGCATAAATATTTTCTGAAAATGTCGCAAACACATTTTTGAAACTTGTGAAGATTTTTCTAAATGTGACGTACATTTCCTGAAAAAATTTGTTTCAATTTCACAAACATTTTTTCTACATTACATAAACATTTTTGAAAATGTTATGTGGAAATCTGTGATATTTTTTAATTCTCAGAAACATTTTTTGGACACATGATTAACGTTTTTGCATACACATGATTAACATTTCCGTAGACATGATGAACATTTTTCCGCATACATGATAAACATTTCTATTTTTTCATTCATGTTATACACTTTTTGTATACATTAGAAATATTTTTCTGTACATGTTTAATATTTTTCAAATGCAAGATTAACCTTTTTTTAATTTAAAGGGTTTTATTAATATACATATTTATAATTAGAATATTTCGAACATAAACAGAATTTAAAAACGAAAGTTGTAGTTTGAAGGGAAAGCGAAAAAAAATGAACTCGTATGATGTCATCTTGACGTTAGCCTGACGCTGCAAGTGGTTACTGGGCCGGGCCTTTTCGGTCTAGCTGCTGGCGAGCCATGCGTCGGCGTCGCTGCGGGCGGCACATAGCCGCGCCCGCCGTGCCGTCCTGATAATTTCAATGGGCCTTTTTGATCGCACGTGGCTTTCTCTCTCTCGAAAAAAGAAAGCTCTCAAAAAAATTCCCAGCCGTCAGATACAGTGTGGCGGCGCGAGGCGAGTGGCCGACGTACGCGCCGTCGCCTCCTTCCTTCCAGATCCGCGGCGAGCCGCCAACCAGGTACCGCTCTTCCCGCCGCACGCGCACCACTCTTCCAATCCTTCTCGTTTGATGTATGGTTTCTGTCTGTGTGCCGAACCTTGCCCTAGATTACTGCTGAAATTGTTAGACGCGTCCTTCTTGATTGATCTAGTTTCCGATCTGAATATAAAGCTTAATTTTCTTGCACCTTGTTTTGCCAGAGTCTCAGTTGCTTCCTAGCCCATCTGTGTGTATGTACTCTGCGAGCTGTTGGACTGATTCCTTGCACATTGGACTGATTCGTGACGTGTTTTTTTAATGAAAAGTAAATATGACAGTGCTTAAAATGCGACTACTGTTTTTGTTCAGTTGGTAGTCGTGCCTTGCATGTGAAGATGTCTCGTTGTCCTTCGGGTGGCATCAGCAAGGGCAATTCAGTTATTCGTGGGGTTCATTAACGAGTGATGACTATCGTTTATACTTGGTGAACTGTAACATCAAATTTAGCCTTTGGTTTCTGGATTTCCATAATGTCTGCATATGCAGCAGAGTTTCTAGCACCCGGTTCGACTTGTATTTCAGAAACTTTTTGTGCGGCCCTTTTTCTCGCATTTAGCATTGTTACTCCCTCCGTCCTTTAAAGAGTGTACTTCCAACTTTCTTGGAAAGTCAAACTTTTTTATATTTGACCGTGTTTATATAATAATACATCAACATTTATGCCATCAAATTAGTAGCATTAGATTCGTGATAAAATATACTTTCATCATATACCTATTTGATTTCACAAACATTGATATATTTTTGCACAAACTCGGTCAAACTTTGAGATAGTTTGACCCTCCAATAAAGTTGGAAGTACACTCTTTAAAGGACGGAGGGAGTACATTTCAGGATATTTACAGGGTAAATACATCATTTTCTATTTGCAGCATATGTTTATGTTTCAGTGATCCGCGACCCATTTTAGACAGGACTCATTTTATCTCAGGGTCTTCCCTGGATTTATTTCAGTGGCCCCTGTAGTAAGCTTGTTTCCAACGTAATTCGAGATTACTTCCATGTTTCAGGAAAACAAAAAGGATGGAATTGAATTTTGATGCACGGTGGAAAAGGGACTTACTTGCCCTGAGCAAATACAACGTTAATGGTAAAGATAAAGCAATTACAGTAAGAAATGATTATCCGGACTACCTTGTCCCTTATTTTCAAGTTACCGAGGGTTTTAATTTCAGAAAGGTCAAGGAGGTATGATAACTATCCATCTGTGTGATATTCCTCTCGCCTTGTTTTTTCTTTCCCAGTGCTGACTCTTGACATTTGCTCTTTCAGCTTATGCTAGAAGGGGATATTAAGATCGCCAAGTCCATAGCAAATGACATAATCATCCCAGACCCTGCTCCCCAGGTTTGTGTTACCTTCGTTTACATAATTTGATTGATGATTCATTCAATTACATTAGTTGTCATATATGAACCTTGGATCGGAACATGTTGATTCACATGCCTGAACCATGCTAGCTTTAGATTCCCTTACTTTCTCCTCCCTCCTTGTTGCTGCCTCATGTTTGGGTTTATATTTAGCCTACACCAACTTGCTTAGGTTACAAGGTTTTGTTGTTTTCATTGTTGTTTTCATTGTTGTTGTCATACATGCATCTCCATAGACCACAAGACAGTTTATTTTGTTGTGCTTTTAGTTGGATAACTGATGCCTTTCAACTTTTTCAATTGTGACGGACTCCTCTAGTGGGTGTCTGATAACTTCTTGGACAAATATGCCGAATTGGAGCCCATCCTTGTAAAGGATAGTGCCCGGTGCTTCCTCCAACTCTTCCAGAACTGTAGAGGTCGGGGCATGTCATCGGATCTTACCATCACCCCACAAACCTTAACCTTCATTGTCAGTTTCAATGCCCTGCGATGTGCAAAAGTCGTATTGGAGGGCATGGCACCTGGGCTCTATGGGATGCACGCCAATCCCAACTGCATAAACAAATATGGATACTTCCCGCTCCACGAAGCTGCTGAAAGGTTCTCTCTTGACATGATCAAGCTGCTTTTACGCCATGGTGCATCGCCCAATGTGCGCACAGTTGGCAATGATGCCATTTTTGATGTCATTGAGAATCTACTCCCGCTCCATGTCGCAATTGAGAATACTTGCCTGCATAAGTATCTGGAGGACAATCTTTCTCGCAGCCAGAGTCATCTGGATTATATTTACAAGCTTATTCATCTGCTGTGTCTACCTGAAATGGTCTGTTTCATTTCCCTCCCTATACGTATTACTACTTTTGCAGCATGACCCAAAGAGTAACTGTGGTCATACCATAAACCCGTGACAGGTTATAATGAAATTAGTCATACTAAGTACCGGGCATCCTTTCATCTCAACTTGTGAGAGAGTGTAAAGTTTTTGTTTGTTGATCCTTTTTGTCTTACTTCATGTCTTCCGTATGTTCTTATAGTAAGGATAAAAAGTCATCAATAAAATATACAAAAATTGTTGCTAGTTATTAATTTTATTTTCTTTGCCTTGGAGATTGTCCCTGATCCATATTTATTTTGATAGGAGGAAACATGGCGATACACAGAAAGATTATTCAACATTACTTGCTTGCATATGAATGCTAAATGGACTTTATTTTTTGTTTGTTGTTGTTTTACAGAAGGTCTTCTTGGACACAACTAGACTGCTTGCAGAAAAAACAAATAATGTACTTCAAGAGCTCTGGAATTACATTGAGGATGGAAAAATTATCCAGTCTGCTGTTCTACTACTGGCTGCTCAAGAGCAGATCCGTGGGGGCAGTTCTTCCAAGATAAATGGCAGTAGTAAGAAAAATGGGTTTGACATTATCAATAAATGTATAATGAGGCGTTCATTTGCCTTGAGATGGGAGAAAGGTTCACATGCAATGGCACCGGAGCTTCTGGAGGAAAGGAAGACACTTACTGATTGCGCATGGCTGCTTGTTGATGTAATTTCCCATGCCGGTGAAGATCTTTCTGCATACATTCAAACACATTCTGAGGTAAGCGTTTTTGGTATGTTGTGGCCGCGTGCCTCAGATGCCTTTTACTTAATATTTGTATTTTTACTATTGTTAGTGCTGTTGTTTAAAAAAATACATGCCCTAGTCATAGCAAGAAGATAATTCTCACCTCAACTGAAAATAAAAATGTTATACTCCCTCCGTCCCGGACGGAGGTAATACTTGCTCTGTCTTAGGGCATCTCCACTAGTGCCCCCAAGAAGCCTCCCCAAGCCACTTTTTGGGCGCCGGCGGGCAAAAATCGCCCCACTCGGGCCCCCAACTCGTCGTTTTTCGCCGGTAGAAGCAAAAATTCCCGCCGGCAACCCCATACGACACCCAGCGCACCGGGGGGCTCCTGGGGGGCTTAATTTCGCCTTTTTGTGGGTGCTGGCCCACCTGCCAGCGGCTTTCTCCTCTCCCGTCCCCACGTGCTCCCTAGAGCGCTGGCCCACTCACGTGCTCCCTCCTCTCTCTCTTTCCCTCCACACACGCGGGCACCGAACCCCACTCCCGTCCCCGCCGCCTGGCACGCCTCGTCGTTGGTCCTCGTCGGCGCCGGAGACCTGCTCGTGCCCGACGCCGAGGCGGCGGCCGAGGAGGCCACCACCTTCCGCGCCTGTCCTCCGCGCCGCGGGCGTCGCCGTCGCGGCCTCCACGGCCACGGCCACCACGCCCTGTTCGCCGCTCCCACGCCTTCCGC